>NC_090931.1:88414768-88716515 GCF_040938575.1 Ambystoma mexicanum | reverse complement strand
AAGAAGCAGAGGAATTTTTAAACCAATGTTAAGTACGTTCAAGCGTATGAAGCTGGTTCATTCTAAACCTCATGTATAAGTCTCGGATCTTATCACAGTGAAAACAAAGAATGTATCTTAGTCTGGGCATACGTCTAGCATATTCTTTATATAACCGGTGAGTACCAATATCATCCTCTTTTTTAGAATAAGCTGGACATTGCCAAAGGGCTTCCTTAGTTATGCCAATTTTTAACAAAATCGCTTCCATTCTTTCCTGAAAAGTAGTCACCGAACTAGGATTAGATTTATTAATCATTTGGGCAAATTCCTTATATAAGGAATTCAAAGGAGGATTTAAAAGGTTTGCATAAGAGTTAAGTTGTCTCCATTGAAAGCGGGCAGCTAAGCTGGATAAATCCAATTCAAACCGAATACAGGAATTAGCGATAAACTTAGCAAACCCCAATACCTGTTTCCACATCATGCCTTGAAGAGAATTCAAACAGGTTGTAATATCGCAAAGGCATAGATCTAGGCCATACAGTAAAACGGCTTCAACCTTATACAAATAAAACTGCAACAATGGTTCAAGAGAAAACGTACAAAATTTTCTTCTAATAATCTTCAATTAGGAAATTAAAGGACAAGCCTTAGATCTGATAGAAGTTTGCCAGTTATCAATAGACAGACGATCAGAAACAACGTCTCCCAGGTATTTAAGAGAAGAAACTCGTTCAATTATGGCTCCATTTAAGGTCCATGTATAATGGGCAATTTTCTTTTCCCAGTAAAGACCAAGATCTTTGACTTTGTTACATTTGTACAAAGATTGTTTGTGGCAGCATAATAGGCAAATGCTTGAAGCTTATTCTGAAGGCCAAACGGCGTTCTATCAAACAGCAGAATATTGTCTGCATAAGCAAGCCAATTAACCTTCAAGTGACCAATTTGTATAAGAAAAGTAATAATGTGCAGCCAAATATGTTCTATATCAGTGAGATACAAATTAAAAAGGATGGCAGCAAGGTTACAACCCTGTTTCACTACTGTATAGGTGGGAATTTCAGGAGTAAGCACACATTGCTGATTTAATCTCACTCGATAACAGGTGTCAGAGTGCAGAAAGGCAATAATTCGAATGATGAATTCAGGGAACCCCAAATTAGCAATTTCTGCCCAAAGAACATTACAAATGATGCAGTCAAAGGCAGAGCTAAGATCCAAAGAGGCCATAAAAACTGGCCCCTCAGAGGATTTCTTTACCTTTGCCAATACATGTGCTAAAACAGTGGCATTCAGGGCAGTGCCCATATATTTTCTAAAACCAGTTTGATAGATGGATAGCAAGTTATGTTCCCGTATAAATTGCTCAATCATGTTAAGTATAAGGATAGTGAAAACTTTGTAAGAGGAATCCATAAGAGCAATCGGGTGATAATTGCCCGGCTCTGCAGGATTACCTTTTTTGAGGATTGGAATAATCAATGATGTTTGCCAGGATCTAGGGATATAACCTGAAAGAAAAATATTTTCAAATTTTAGCTTAAGTATACCAGTCCACAATAGTGCGTCGGACTTAAGTACACAGGCAGGAATCCCCTCAGGCCCTGACGCCCTAGTATATTTCAAATGGTTAATTGCGGAAACTATCTCAACTGTTGGCCAAGTAATGTGTGAAAAGGAATTCACCTTTTTGTTTTTAAGCCATAAAGGCTACATTCAAGAGGAAGCAGGTATGCTGAAGAGTTTAATTGACGCCACTTCTCTGAAGAGATAGTAGAAGTAATACAATTAGCCGCAGACAAAGAGGTCTCATTAAACTTTCGCCACATTTTTCTGGTGTCATGCTTACATATACACATGATCACTGCTTGATTCATAGCTAGATGTTTTTATGACAATCTTAGTGGCATTCCTATAGTGCATTAAGAGTCTTTTTTTGTAAAAGAGAAATTCTTGGACTGGAATAGCTTTCTTTTTTAGAAGATGTAAGTCTTGATTCTTAGCCTGCTTTAATAAAGAATTTTGCCCTGAATATGCATGTGGATGAGCTATGTGAGTATTAGCTTTGTATGAGGTAAGTATGGCAAGCTCCTCACGAATTATAAAGTTGTTGTAAGCTTCAGGCCAAATAATGTCAGCTTCAGAACAACTTTTGTTTGATTTATATCGTACCGATGTACGTAAAGCTTTAGTCAAAGGAACACACAGGCTCCTGTTCCAACTAATAGAGTGAACCGAGTGCCTTACTTCCAACAGAGCCATTTCAGAAATAACCTCACAAAAGCTGATGGAAGTTGGTAAACGGGGTGCAATACAGATAATACAGTGGTCACTAAAACCCACATCAGTGATTTCACACCTGAAACCGGAGTCCAGAATGTTAGAGGTGGCAAAAAAAAATCGATTGACAGGCATTCATCCTGTGCCATGTATACTTGGTGGCACTCATTTTGAAGTGCACCAACCCCAGGCTCCTAGAGGAAAGATATTTTACCCATCTCTGATCTCTCGGATCGCGACGCTGAGTGTTACGAGGTTGGTGGTCATTCAGACAACACACATTAAAGTCACCTCCTACTATCATAGTACAATTAGGGTTACTTATACAGGCAGTTTCAAATATATCATCAAGGATATCCATAATCGCATCCAAGTTGTTAGATTGATGACTAGCATAAATACACACCACCAACAAGTTGTCATTGGAGGAGTTGGATAAAGCAATTTCCAACACTAGCACAAAGGAAGAGCGATGTATCAGGGTGGCGGAAAAATTGAACTTGTTACTTATCAAAATAGCCAAGCCACTACTCGGCAGACCTGCGCCCGGAGTAGCCAAGGCACAATACCCCGTATATCCATGAACAAACAATGCCCTGGTCAACATTGTTTCTTGCAGTAGGATGATCAATGGAGCATCGAAAACTGCCAATGACAATAATGCTGCCTCAAAGTTCATGTAACCACATACATTCCAGCTATGAATGCTCAAATCGTTCAAGCTACGATTGTGATTTTGGAGCTTGAACCTCCGGTATAGATTTCAGTAGAGTACCAATCCAAGACCAATCTTTGATGTAAGCTGCAATGGATGACAACTGCGCAATCATCTCAGGGGGACTAGACCCCCCTGATGTATTGACAGGTGCCTTCGAGGGAATACTTAGTGGTAAGGGGATTCGATATTCTAAAAATGCATAAGCTTGGTCTACATTTTCAAATAAAATCATCTGAATACCCAAAGTCTGAAGTTCCGCTCTAAAGTCCCAGATTTGTCTTAATACAATTAGAGAGTTTGACTTTGCAATCATCCTTAGATTGTTTAAATTGAAGAGTTTGACCTACTCAATATCATCAGTGTGCAAACTTCTGAACATCAGAATTCAATTAAAGGTTTTAAATAGAAAGGAGCGATTAAGATGTCCCTTTCCATTTAACTCAGGATTACTAATCCAGCCAAAAACGAGTTGGGTATGTTCTCCCAACATCATTGTGTCATGGATCCGGCCTGTCTGTTCATCTGATACAACCATAGGAAGATCCATTGGTGTCGACTCAGGGCATACAAGCACAGACTGACCTTTTACATCTTTCACAATGTCATCTTCCTTGGGCAGGACTGACTGCTGCAAATTTTTTTGGTCACACTCTTTCATAGGAAGGTGTTTATTCACCATCAGATCAGGTTTGGAAACAGTCTTGACAGGTCCTGTTTTACCATGAGTTAATGGATAGAGTGAGGATAACAGTGTCTGCTTGCAAATCCTGACATCGTCAGAACCACCCACCAATGTCATAGAGCCCGCCAAAGAGTCCTGAATGAAATGAGAATTTACGTGTGGCGGGTGGAACTTTTTTCCCCGTTAACACAACTTTTTTAGATTCCGATACTTTAACTTTGGTTTTAGAGAAGATCCTCTTAGACAGGTACTCGTTCGAGTCTTCCATATAGGTGTCTGATACTTGGAGTGCATGTTTACTTTCTGCATTTAATTCAGCCAAATCGAGAGTAGGGTCCTCTACCGGTGTATTACTAGAGTGTTCAATAGTATCTGCCGGAGGTGAAATTTCAGTCGCAGAATCCGGCGTGTTTTTATTTTTTTGTTCAGTTTCTTTAACAGAGGATTTCTTTTTAGCCCATTTATTCATTGCTCTATTGTGAAAGCGCTGTTGCTTATGTGAGAGAAAGACCGCAACTGTAGACTCTTCCGGACAACTTTCTATATTCAAACTAGAGTTGTGGGATGAAGGCCCCGAGTCTACATTAATTTCAGCCTCTTGTTCCTAAATAATATTAGTAAGGACAATTGGGGTATGTGGCATCTCAATAAGGGAGGCATACTCAGCTCCTTCAGATTTTACACCAATATGAATGGCTAACCGGACGACAACAAAGGAGACATGAGCCAACATAGCCTCCAGTTTCCTCAATCCGTTACCCATTTCACAAGAGACTTCATGACAGGCCACTGAGGCTTCCTCATGGATCAATAACTCAGATGATCCTGGGGGCAGAAGTGATTGAGGAAAGGAACACCGTCCTATTGTATATATGTTTCCTGATAAGTGTGTTTGAACAGTATTTGCTACACAGATTGGATCAATCGTTTGTACATAAACATTTGTGGTATTTGGTACAGCTTTAACCTCCCCAACACATTTGTCTACAATGTTTTTATTCTCAAGAGTCCCCAAAAGTAGACCCACCATTTTACTAAGCTTAGATAGTAATTCAGTATTTATGAGTTGCTGGGCTCTTAATTCAGCATGTGTCAAATCAAGGTCTTTATCCAGAAGATTCAGTATTCTGATCATTACCAGGAATTGTTGATCATTGTATTCAAGCTCTTCGGCAACAGAGGAGGCGCCCATAGAGTTAATGTGGGAGGCCTCTTGACAGCCAGGTATAAGCGCACCTTGATCCTTTGGGCTAGAGCAGATATTGGGCATATGTAAAGTTTCATCATTGTAAGTGGCAGACATAACGTCAGCTAATTGGTGAGAGGCCATCACCCCAGAATACTGGTCAACGACCAGAACATCCTCCCCAGGAGGCCTTTTTTTAAATTGACTCTTGCTATGGTGCAAATGTACATTGTCAAAACCCTCAGCCATCCCGGAAGCCGGAGTAGAAGGACCAAGAGAGAGCCTGGTGCGTTTAACAAGTTCATCCAACACAACCGGCGCCATCATTGTGAAATCTAATGCATCCACTCCAGCAAAAGCTGTATTACCAGGACGTGCTTTAGCATCTACACCAGCTTTGTGCATACTCAGGAAGCTATGCTCAACAGAATAATTATCATCTAGCATATCCTTTAAGGGAAAAGAAGAAACTGCAATTGGCAGCAAGTGGGATACAGTGGAAGTCACCCCCGAGGAGGGCAAACTCACATCACACTGACTCACATTTCCTGTATCCGAGGTACCAGAAATTGGAAAAACCTGGCAATGGGCATCAACACTACTGGGGGCACAAATCGATTATTTCCAGGGACCACAGTTTTTGGTAGAGAGACAGGTTCAGGATTGCACATTGATAAAGTATTTTGGCAAATCTTGCCACTATGGAGCCCAGCAGACATCCTGTAAAAGACTGTGAACTATCCACACAATGATCAAAAATATCTAAGCAAAGAGTACAGATATTGTCAGTGAAAACGTGAATAGAACAGTCAAAGAGATATATATAAAATTAGGGAAATTACAGATTTACTGTGTGACCACTTTTTTTCTTTTTTTGCCACAACTCCACACCCACACACCCAAACAGCAAACAGCACTTGCAGGCACGTCCAGGGTACGCGCGTGGGTGTGTGTGCCCGTGCCGTTAAATGCTGTGCAGTCCAGGGCGGGGCGGAGGCGGAGTTAGGCGTGTGACATTACTGCAAGAAAGAGGAGTTCAATTAGATGCAAGAAAAGAAAAGCACTGCAGCGCAAGAACTCCCACAAGTCCAATTGCCCACAAGTCACAAGCACATGCACACGTCCAGCAATAGGGGTAACCAGATAAGAAGTTGTGACAAAAATAATTCAACCTACAATGCTGGTAGTGAGTCCAAGCATGCAGTCCCAGCACAATGGGAGCACAGTCCTTCCGCTTGCCGACTCAACATTGGGTTAGAATCCACACAAAGAAACACTGGACCATTGGGTGGTGAGCGTGTCCAGCAAACAGCACTTGCAGGCACTTCTGGGGTGCGCAGGCGTTTGCACGTACCCGTGCCGTTAAATGCTGTGCAGTCCGGGTCAGGGGATGGGGTGGAGGCAGAGTTAGGCATGTAACATTAAATGCTAGTAATGAGTCCAAGCATGCAGTCCAAGCGAGTTGCGGCACAATGGGAGCACAGTCCTTCCGCTTGCCGACTCAACGTTGGGCTAGAATCCACACGAAGAACCACTGGACCATTGGGCGGTGAGCGTGTCCAGCAAGCAGCACTTGCAGGCACTTCCAGGGTGCGCGCGCGGGTGCACGTACCCATGCCATTAAAGGCTGTGCAGTCCGGATCAGGGGGCGGGGAGGAGGCGGAGTTGGGCGTGTGAAGTTACTTAGGCTAGATTGGCAAACAATGGATGCTGACCTCGGTAGGTAACAGGACACGGCAGCGATCAGCATTAGTTTCCACCAGTGCTCGACATAGGCCATTAATGTAAAGGGCAGATAGCACAGGGGCTACGGCACACCGCTTGCACACTCCCGAAGTCACCTCGAAACACCTGTGCATTGTCCTTGTCCACCAAATCTCACACATGCAGTGGTGTTTTCATGGATGATCTGAAGCACTTTAACCAACTCCTCTGGGCAGCCCATGGACCTGAGCACCCTCCACAGCATTGCTCTCTCCACCTTATTAAATGCTGTGCTCAGGTACATGAAGGCCAAATAGCGAGGTTCACCCCTCACAAAAATAGAAGATGCTCCTGCCAGATACAAATTAAGGGCCTGATCTCGGGTCCCCAGACCTGGATGAAAGTCGTACTGGATGTTTACAAGAACCTCACTGTCAGCAATCCACTGCTCCAGGTGTTCAAGGACTACACGGCCAAACATCTTAAATGAGGTATCTAATAAAGAAATTGGCCTATATAATAACGGGCTACCCAGGTCACCCTTTGAAAAAATAGGGTAAGTTATGGCTTTGCTACAAGACTGTGGATATTCCCCAAGTTCAAGGTAAGTATTAAAACAGTTGGTTAATAAAGGGCCCCACAATTCTAGTTCTTTCCTAAACAAATCTGCTGGGATTGCATCCGGTCTGGGGGCCCCGGTTATACAATTGACGATTAACTGCCATTTCGACTGCCTTCACATAGGTTCTGGTTGCCTGTGTTTTGAATAGAGACCTGGAAATGGTCAGACCAAGCCTTCACACTCACTTTGTTCTCTCTGTGGGTCTTGCCTCTTTTGTGAACTGGCCGATCGGCTACAAATTCCCAATTTATTTTTGGAGTTCTTTGCCAAAACGGCCTGGAGCAGTTCTTCCCAAGCCTGTTTTTCTAAACAACTTTTCCTCTTAGCCAAAGCAGTTTTGTAGTGAGCCCGGGCACTAATTATCTCAGCTCTAGCCGTAGCCCTATCTCACAATATCGCCTTCAAATTATTCTGGGCTGCTCTATATGTTTCGTCGAACCAACTAGGAGTACTATTCCTCCCAGTTTTGAAGTCCTGCTGGAAAAGATCGTAAGGGATTTCCATATTTTTGTGAAGCGAGAATAGTTGCCCTAGGTTCCTCATCCCCAGAAAATACAGAGACAATGTGCTCCATATTTATTTTAACCGCCTTGATCTGTCTAACCGCTGATTCAAGCTTAGCCCATTTCACTCTATGCTTACAGAAGAGATTAACTTCACATTGGTCCAACTGCGGATAGTTAGCAGATGGCACTCCAGAATCACCCACCCTCAGTACCAACCTCAAAGGGAGATGATCCCTATATAGTTCATCTAACACTTGGAAGTCCAAAATTAGAGGCCAGCGCTTTACATGAATACAAAAGTAATCAGTTTAGCGTTAAAGAACGCACCCAAAATCACAATCGTGTTTTGAATCCCCAATGGTATACAATCCCACTGAAAGAGTTCTTTCAGCGCCCCTGGGCACCCCTTGTTAAGCACGCGTGGACTGTTATAAAAATTCACCAGGATCAGTTCCCGGCCCTGCTCAGGCAGAGCTCTCACACACTGTAGTGTCAGGTTTTTAGTTTCCCACACTGTTAGCTCATAATTTAGGGAAGGCTTAAGAAAAATTGCCATACTCCCAAAGCAACATCCTCTCCCATCCTTCTTAGCTGCAATACATTTTGAGACATAACCATCTAAACATATTGGGGTCAGACCCAATGTTACCCGCAAAATAATTATGTCATAAGGCGTGAAGAGTGACACTATTTCCTTCTTCAGTAGATTTTTCCCTTGCGCCAGCAATGATCCAGCACACGACTGATAAATCTGACCCTGTGAGGGTGACCGCATGCTCACTGGTGGGGCAATGCCCTATACAATCTTTTACTGACATTTCAGAGTCCAAAGCCCCCCCTCAGGGCCACTGGTCAGTCCAACTCCTCGATGTCCGATAAAGCCTCAAAATGGTTTGCCATGACAATAGCCCCCCCTCCTTTCCCATGAGTTGTTCTGGCCCCTTCCTTGCACAACCCTTTGAACCCCTTTGTAAGTTAGGATCCTCCCACTCCTGTTGTGTCATGCAGGCGGATAAAAGGCTACTTAAGGAAAAAAGGCACTATTGTGAACAATGAGCTTCCCGGACCACCACTCTGGATTGAGTGATGAGACCAGGTATTCCAACATAGCCGGGGCGGTAATTGAAACTATTACACAATCCCCGTACAACCATTTTTTCCCCTTACCAGCCCAGGATAGCCTTCTTGCCATTAATATGCCCCTGGGATTAATCTTCATCCCTGGTAATCGAGAGTTACATCCATTGGGAGGTTTTATTTATGAGGGAAGTTGTTGATTCTATGATACCATTATCTAGACAGGGCAAGCCTGTAATGACGCCCACGAGAGGTGCTGCTTCTGGGGGGAGATCAATGACTACTTGTTTTATGACCTGAGTAGTGCACTTCCGAATTGATTGTGATCCCAAAGCGGAAACTAGTTTTAAACCATTAGTTGCTGTCCGAGTGGAGTCTTCTGAGGATACCCCATTCCGAGGAATATGGACAGGGGCTAACGGCGGCGACCGGTTGTTGCCTTTCACAGCTCCCCTTCTCAGCTAGGTTAGTGGCATTCATTGTTTCCAATGAGACAGACCCTGTCGTCTTAGAACTATTTCTGAATTCCACCATCTCCCTTAAGCTCCTGAATACCGATTTTTAACCCCCTAATTAAATCATCAATGATGCAAAGTGACGTACTCAGGAAGTTTCTAAGAGAGGTGATTCTAGAGAGGACAGGAGCCAGCTTTTTATCTAACACCTCATCCAGAATTTTGAAATCACTGGTGGCTGAATCCAGGGTGTCGGTAACAGGGCTTGGTACTAAGGGGTTTAACTCTATGCCCATCAGACCCTGTAACAGCTATCTCTGCCCCTCAAATTCGGGTACCCGAACCAAGGTGCCCCCCGCCCGAGAGGGAACCCACTCCACTTGGTCACTTGCATTAAAACTTGCATTAATGCATTGAGATATACTGGGGGGACTATTGTTTGGGGAGGGAAGAGGTAACATTATGTTTTCGCGTTCGCTGGTGTGAGATATGGCAACCTCAATTGCCCTTTCCATGTTCTGGATGCGTTCTTCTAATTTACCAGCCATCTGTTTTAAATAGTCGTTTAAAGTTGGCTGATTTAAAGGCACCTGGCTATTTCTACCTTTCATAGATTTACTTACATCTGAAATACCAACCCAACCACTGTCTGGCTGGGCTTCCTTTTTATTGTTTTGTTAACCACAAGCAGTAAATCCTTGGCTTTACTTTTAGACATAAATCTCAACAACAAACAAAAGGGATTTGCATAGTTTTAAACAGCAGTATAAAGAGCTGTACAAACAACAATACAGACAGAAAAAGAAGTAGCCTACAGATAGTACAATAATATAAAAAAAGACCTAAGGAACAGCCAGCCCAAACGTGACCTAGGTCCTAGTTAAAGTGCAAAAAATGCAAGTGCAGGCAGAGGAGTACCACTCAATAAAGGGTCCACTTAGCTTAGAACTTCTAAAGGGTAGTACAGAGTAAAATACATGCAGTTAAAAACCTATAAAAAATTATATGAGTACAAAATGTATCATACACTTGATAAAATAAAAATATGAAATAAGTCATAATACATTGCTAAATTAAAAAAAAATGTAAGAATAATAAAAGGGACAGGAGCACAACGTTTTAAAAGAGGTTGTAGACTTTAGGTTCAAAGTTAAACAGCTAAGTTATTTTGTATGGGTTGTCTTAGTACGAGCTCAATCACACCTGCAAGGGGCCAGCCGTAGGGCAGAACGGAACAGCAAGCCCAAAAAGGTTCTCCAAGTCACATCCACTTCTCGCTGCCCGTGTACCACGTACTGCCGTCCAACCTAGCTGCCAGGGGGGAGAGGGTGCTTGCAGCCCCCTGGGCAAACTAGAAAACAAATTTAACACAAATTTGAACCTCCATTCCCAGTACCCATTACTGTTCAATAGTCCAATAGACAATGAATCACAGGGGTGTTAAATAATAAAATAGCAGCAACCAATCAGAAAGTAAAGTACACCGTGAGTACAACATGAGGAACATATGCAGATTACAAGCACCGAGGACAGGGCACGGCCGACGGCTCGAGGAGCCGCCTTATTCCGTCTCTCCCCCCATTTCCCTTGGGCTGTAAAGGAGGCTGTATACAGTCAATAAAGGTAAACTGCGTGGAGTAGCTGTTAGAGGAAGACAGCAGTATACTGTTCGTAGTTCGTAGTGCGCTGCAGACTCTGCGCAATTAGCAGTGAACGGGTAGCAATGCCAAAACAATGTGTACAGGGGAGTGAGACCCACACAGTAACTCACACGCTGCTAATGGCTGGCTCCTGCACACCACACCACTGCACGCCACTGCAGGGCCATATACCTACCTGGGATCAGTTTCCAAGGATTTTGCAACGTTTTCACCACTTTGATGGTTGCCACAAAGGGGTGCAGAGTCTGAGAGGGTCTGGGCTTCCTCCTGTGCACACTGCAGTGACTGGAGAGACTCTGCCCCCGACTCCGCCAATGCTCCGCTAGCCAATGCTGTTATATTGCAATGGGTCCCGCCTCCTCAATAAAGCCAATAGACAGACTTTGGTGTGTATGCACTGCAGTGACTGCAGTGACTCTGCCCCGACTCCGCCAATGCTCCGCTAGACGATGTTGTTATATTGCAATGGGCCTGCCTCCTCAATAAAGCCAATAGACAGACTTTGGTGTGTATGCACTGCAGTGACTGCAGTGACTCTGCCCCGACTCCGCCAATGCTCCGCTAGGCGATGTTGTTATATTGCAATGGGTCCCGCCTCATCAATAAAGCCAATAGACAGACTTTGGTGTGTATGCACTGCAGTGACTGCAGTGACTCTGCCCCGACTCCGCCAACACTCTGCTAGGCAATGCTGTTATATTGCAATGACCCGCCTCATCAATAAAGCCAATAGATAGACTTTGGTGTGCAAGCACTGCAGTGACTGCAGTGACTCTGCCCCGACTCCGCCAATGCTCCGCTAGCCAATGCTGTTATATTGCAATGGGCCCGCCTCCTCAATAAAGCCAATAGACAGACTTTGGTGTGCAAGCACTGCGGCGACTGCAGTGACTCTGCCCCCAACTCCGCTATGCACTGCAGTTATATTGCAATGACCCGCCTCATCAATAAAGCCAATAGACAGACTTTGGTGTGCAAGCACTGCAGTGAATGCAGTGACTCTGCCCCAACTCCGCCAATGCTCTGCTAGCCAATGCTGTTATATTGCAATGGGTCCCGCCTCATCAATAAAGCCAATAGATAGACTTTGGTGTGCAAGCACTGCAGTGACTGCAGTGACTCTGCCCCAGACTCTTCCAACGCTCCGCTAGGCGATGCTGTTATATTGCAATAGGCCTGCCTCATCAATAAAGCCAATAGACAGACTTTGGTGTGCATGCACTGCGGTGACTGCAGTGACTCTGCCCTGACTCCGCCAATGCTCCGCTACGCGATGCTGTTATATTGCAATGACCTGCCTCATCAACAAAGCCAATAGGCAGACTTTGGTGTGCAAGCACTGCTGTGACTCTCCCCCAGACTCCGCCAACGCTCCGCTAGGCAATGCTGTTATATTGCTATGACTGCAGCGACTGCAGTGACTCTGCCCCCAACTCCGATATGCACTGCTGTTATATTGCAATGACCCGCCTCATCAATAAAGCCAATAGACAGACTTTGGTGTGCAAACACTGCAGTGACTGCAGTGACTCTGCCCCAGACTCCGCCAATGCTCCACTAGCCAATGCTGTTATATTGCAATGGGCTCGCCTCCTCAATAAAGCCAATTGACAGACTTTGGTGTGCAAGCACTGCAGTGACTCTGCCCCCAACTCCGCTAGCCAATGCTGTCATATTGCAATGGGCCTGACTCCTCAATAAAGCCAAAAGACAGGCTTTGGTGTGCAAGCACTGCAGTGACTACAGTGACTCTGCCCCTTTACTACATGTAGGGCTGTGTGGAAACCGTAAATGGGTGTATTCAAATGCATTGGGTTTTCAAATATGTCCACCATTGAGCTTCCCATTTCTGGAATAATCCCATTCCTGCACATTGTTCACTTCTGGAGGTGGACTTACCAATCGATAATGCCATCACATATCAGTTTGTAATGATAGATCTACTGAAATGTTGGGGCTTTAGTGATCAACGTTGGTTTTTCACACTAATTGCCTGGAAAGGAATTTCCGTTATGGCCAATGGTTGGGAAAGGAATCCTTGGCCTCTTAATTTGGCGCTTATTACGCAGTACAGCATGGAGGTGATGATTATTCTGTTGCACTGAATCAGGGCCATATTTACCACCAAACTAGCAATGGGGCCCAAAGTCTCTTGTGGATTAAATACCACATTACTCACATGCTCTAGTTCTCTGTGATCCTTCTAGTTCTTAGGTAGCACTTGGGTAGTGTAGCTAGCATACAGTGTCAACATCCCACTGTCCAAACAGCTCCTTGCTGCTAGAATCTCCACCAGGGCAGGGCCCAGACTCTTGGACGAGCTGGAGCCTACCTTTTTTCTCTTCCTGGCATTCCTCTCCCTCCATTGGGGTCATGGTACTTCTGCCAGGCAGCCCAGTCTCTCTCAATCTCCTCAATATTTCTCTACCTGCTTGTACATATGGAATTTTCTTCTATCCGTAGTCTCTCATTCCCCTATCTTCCATCACACCTCCTTGATGCCTTGTCAATTACTCATTTCTCCACCCCGTTCAGGTTCAACACTGATGACTTGTGGTTTTCCTACTTTTTCTCGCTTTCCCTCTTTCCTCATACCGTTTTGGAGTCAGACACGCCACTTGATCCAACCTATGTACTTAATCATCTAAGTCATCTATATTATCTTGGTCCTCTGTATGCACGTGACCCATACACTGATTTTCATATGGGGACCCATAGATTGGCCTCCTTTACGAAAGCATGGAGTACGGAAGAATCAGGCTTGTGCCCGTTATGTTTGTCTAGTCTGGAAACTAGATGTAATTTTGTATTTTCTGCAACAGCCTTTCTGCACTAAGACTGTTGTGCCTACAGCCAATTGTCAGGGTGGCAGGAGATGTGCCCATCTCAGAAGCAATGGCCTGCTTGATTGATATGTGGGATTCATTTGTCGTTGGCAATGCAGCTAATTATATTCATTGGGAGTGGCTGCTGAGATCAAAGCAATAATGGAGGTGCTGATTATTTAAGGGGCTAAAATTATCATAAGGTACAAAATCAATGTATAGGTCTGCAAGATATCTCTCCCGGATTAAAAATATAAAGGTTTTCTATTTCTTATCTTATGACTATTAACATTTTATAAATATTTTTATTTGTTATGAATATTACATATATCCTTATATCTACTGCAAAGTGATTTTATCTATAGTCATGTTGTACACTGATTCATATTTATTATCATTGTCAAGCTTGTGATATATTTGGATGTATTTATAGAGGCTCCAAGCAAAATAAATAAATATTGATTGATATACACAATACCACCTTCTCCTTGCATCACTTAAAGTTAAAATGCACATCTTCTCTCCTCCTGTCAGTCTCCTCTAACCTCCTCTTTCTCATCCTCTCCACACCTAGTGTTCTCCAGGTTCCTCCTGATGTCAGAATCCAACTCTTACCCTAACATCTTCCACAAACCACTGCCTTGTGGTAAAATTCTCCTCCTTCCTCCTTCCAATGTCTTTTTCCCCCTTTCTATCTCTATTCTCTATTCTCCAGCCATGTTTCTTCTGCTCCTGTCTCCACCCACTCAACATGCACTGCTTCCATTTATCCCTGAATAGCCATTAGTGTTTTGGGAATTTTCTAACTAACCAGAAAAGTGGTTTCATCTGGGATCTTGTCAGAAGAGAGCTTTGGGATTGGTTTGATGTAATTTGCCCAACCTTCTCAGGGTGCATAGTACCTTGGTTTCCCATGCAACATGTCTGTGAGCTGAGGGCCTACAAATAAAGTCAGCCAATCTTGGGTTTGCAGTTCACTAAACAAAGCCACGGTTCCATGTTGGTACTCAGCATAGCTACAGAGTTTCTAGTGTTTAGGGGACCGCATCACACAAGTACTTAGACAAGCATGTTTTTTTTCTTCTGTTGGTTTGTTCTGGAAGTGGGACAGTGCAGCATATTAGCATTCCCTGACACTTGTATGGGAGGGAATACTCCTCATACAGGTCTCCAATCATGGCACTTAAGGGTCCAGTTGCACGTAGCAAAACAATGTGATGCGCTCTAGCCCCCTACCATGGTTTGGTGGAGATAGCCAGGGGATCCTCACAACTCTCCCCCCAACACACCATTAAACAGTGGATGGCAGCACTCAACCCTCTTGGCTAACCCACTACCCACCTTAGGAGACATTGTCAAATTGTTACAGCTTCTTGGGCACCCTACTTGATTTTGATCCTGGCACAGCTCAACCTCACTGATGAGGCCTGACTAGGCCGAAACACGTTTCTGGGGTTGCTGTTGGTCCTCTTGTTCAAAGGAGGATTGCCTAGCATTTTAGTGCTGGACTGCCCAAGTGAGCTAAAATGTGGCTGTAGACTCTGCAGCGGGTGCCTTCCCATAGAACAGGCCATTAGGCTGTGTTCGTTCACACAAAGGGGAGCCCGTACATGTTTCTTTGATTTTGATCCTGTCATCTAAACGCTGTGATTTTGCTTATGCGTTCTCCCTCACTGTGTTTTGCTCTTAGTACAACCCAGCTATGATCTACCACTCAGTGGCTGCCCCACTGGAATTCCCCCTTAGTGTTTCCCAGTGTTCCTTTGCTCGTAGGTGCTCTCCTTCTAGTCTGTCTGAATTGCTATCCCAGATAGGATGCTTTAATTGCCCATTGAGATCTGAAATGCATTTTCTCCCTCTCTATACCATTTAAAATATATTTGCCACTTTGTATTCCGCACATACTAAGCCACCCATACATGGCAATTGAATCCTCCACAATGCATTTAAATAGTACATCGTTACCCTTCAACATATATAGCACAGCACCAGCCAACACATTCTTGCCATATGGCAAATTACTCCTCCGTCTCGGTACAGACATCTCGTCAGCTAAACAATTTACCAGCACACTGAACCCGGGACATTCTGACCTGTATGCAGCAAAGCTGTCTTGCCTTTGTCCTCATGCAATAGTAACCAAATGCAACCCTCTTATCTTGCAGATTACTTAGGTTTAAGAGGCTATACAAATGGTAGCAATGAGCGATATGGTCAACAATGACATAAAATATCAACATACTATTAAAAAATGAGTAGAATATGCAAATACTGAAAGAAATGTAGCTATTTGGACATGTTATACAAGCTAATCCAAGGTCTAGACAACGGGTCTGTAACATTTGGCTCTCCATATGCTTGTGACTATAACTCCCATCAGCCCTAATAAGTACAGTCATTTCATCGGGTTCATGGGAGATGTAGTCCAACACATTTGAAAAGCCAAAGGATGCAGACCCCTGTTCTAGGCTAATAACATGTTTGCCATGCTCTGAAACGGGTAGAAGATTCCATGTTTGATGCTGAATTCTGACAGTGCAGTGGTCAAAGAGGAAGGGTACCACCCCAACCTAGTGGGTGTTGGACCAGAGGAGTTCAAATCCCCAGGGTGAGATAGGAACTAGTGCCATGATTTTGGATTTTTACCCAACTTATGTCAATGGGGAAGCCCATTTTAGGACTGCTAGAGTAACACCATGTGTCATTCCCTAGCCCCAAGCAATCTGTCCTTCACTGCTAAGCAGAGCTTACCAGCTAAAGTGCTAAAGGGTGTTGGTTCCTTAAAGGGTTCCAAGTTGCAAGGTTAAGGAGTAAACAGACACAGTAATGCTTCAACATTATTTTCTAGTTCCCTGCCGAATCAAAACTCACCTACGGGCAATTGAACAGATAAGTTGTTTTCTTCAGCAATGGTGCTGGAGCCATGTAAATGCACACACAGACGTTAGGTTGATTGTATTTCACCAGCAGCGCAGCCAGATAAAACCCAGTCTGTGGGATCTTTTTTGATCCAGGTTAAACAGAAACATTGAATGGAAAGACTTTCAGCATTGTACACAAGACGCGTAAGATCCCTTCTGTGGTTCCACGACTCAATCAGAGACTGTAGGAGATACACACTAGCAAATCTCCCAATGAAAGTAGCCAAAAGCAATACGGTTTCCGGGAAAGTTTCACACTCAGTCCATAGATGTGGGGAACATTGTAGGATTGAAGTTGAAATAAGAAACGTCCCCACACTATCCTGAAACAGAAGCTATCAACTCTCGCGGGCCAACCATATTACAAAATGCAGTGTCTGGCTTTCTTAAAAACCTCAGGCCCTGGATATCACTAGGCACATCGGCCAATGTTGAAGGAGGAGCTGGGTTTGAATGAGTGTGGTGAGCGAGTGTCATTTTTAGAAGGCAGGAGGTGAACGGTGAGAGTTGAATGTTGGGAGGTGCAAGTTATTTTGAAGGTGCTGTGCTGCGTAAAAATATGTTTTGGTTTGAGGAGGGTTACCATCAGAAAAGGCGGTTCCTGTTTATTGGGTTGATGGTGCTACACTAGGTGAACCACTAGGAAGCAGCTAGGGGAGAGCAGTATCGTATTTATTTATTTATTTCATAATATACGTTCAGCCTTTCAGCTTTGTATATACAACAATAACAATTACATACATTTACACATTATCCAATAATTAAAATCACTTAAAATGGTTCATTAAAATATCACGCCTAAAATTCCCTATAATACAATATTCCATTACACCAAACAATTTCAAATTTCTACAATTTGTGAATAAAAGCTACTAATAAAATATATCAGGTTACAGTCATTTCCACTCATTAACATCTCCCATAACTTTGATATGTTACAAGGGTCAATCATGTTGTCAAAGGAGTTAAGCTATTTTGTTCTCAGCTTATTCAGGCTCTCGCTTAAATGTGCCCCCTTAGTTTCTAGAGCCTCCGAGTGATTATATATGAACAGTAGGTAGGTTCTAAACATTGTTGGATCAGGATATGCTCTAATATAATTTGGTAATGTTTGCCTAGACATTCTATTTTGGCAATAGGAACGACTGTGAGTTTTAGTAGCTAATTCTAACATGTTGCATTCATGAAAATATACCAAAAATTTACTTTTTAGCCACTTTTTAAGCTGTATGTAGATGTTATAATGAGGATTACTAATAAAACCTTTCGTCCATTTTCCGTAAAGGGTTTTCATTTGGCCCATTATGCCCAACGTAGGGGAATTACTAATTTTTTTCAAATGCCTGCATATGTGACACAGCAATGTTTTGTTTGTTTGTTTTTTTTATTTATTTGTAAAGCGTGCCAGACCCGAGGGTATCAGGTAATGGTATCATTATCCAAACTAACAAGATTAAAGTAGCACATTATTGACCTTTGAATAAACTCTATCATGATACATTTTATATCAAAGTCCATGTAGATGTATTCTACTGATACACTGTTGGACAAGCGCATCAGTTTGCGTAAGATCATTGCTTCGAATTTGGTAAAGCGAGCGATGTACATATGCTCCCATATCTCTATGGCATAAAGTAGCATAGTTCTTATTTTTGCTGTATATAACATTATTACCAACTGTGCAGAGTGCGCAACATTTATCCCAATGAAACTGCTTAGTGCATATGTTTATGATAGGCATCTAGATTCTACTGATGTCCATTTATGTTCCCATTTTAGTTTATCATCAATGATGATTCCCAAGCACTTGTAACTATATACTTGTTCAGTGGTCTCAGTATTCATGTACCAAACATATTACTTTGGTGGTTTTTTTTTTACTGGGAATACCATGATCTTACTCTTTTCTATATTTATCTTAAGACCATTAAGACTAGAATATGCATTCATTGCATCTATCATGTTTTGTAGGACTATAGGTGTAAAGTCTAATAGGATAAAATTGTCGGCATATGCAAGCCATCCAAATGACAATGTACCACCCTTAGCAGATATACTGCTAGACCTTCAAATGCTTTTATATATCTGCAAGGTAGAGGATAAACAAGGTAGCAGCAACTATGCAACCCTGCTTAACCGCACAGTAAGTTAGCATCTCGTCCATTAATCTGCGAGTTGCATCCAGCTGTATTCGAACTGAGGTATCAGTATACAATAACATAATAATTTTCAATAGGCCTTCTGGGATTTTCCATGATTTTAGTTTCCACCACAATCTGTCCCGTACTATAGAACTGAATGTAGCAGAGAAGTCTATCAATGCACAATAAGTGAATGGGTGTGTGCTCAGAGTAGTCATTTTGGTCCTTTACTACCTAGAGCTTTATTACCGGCTGTACAGAAACAATGGGGTTTTAATGACTCATTGACTAAATGTCTACTCAATTCATGGACGAGTCTGAATGACTGTTTGGGATACGATGCATTGAAGGATCCTAATGCCTCTATCTGGTTGAATCCAGGTATTAAATGTGAAGGGAAGACCTTGTTTTGGTCAGTGTTTTCTGGCAGGCGTGCAATGGTTGAGCGACCTTTTTGAGAATGGAAGTTGGTTGACTGCAAAAGGATTACAATCTAAATTTAATATTTCAAATTTCTGTGTGAGTGATTATCGCAAAATTCGGAAAGCTATTGGCGATATTGACTTGGAGAAAAGTCTAGATGTTAACATACTCTGGCAAAAGCCTAAAGTGGCTGGATGAGGCCTGGTGAGTCATGTTTATGGTTTGATTGCAGGAGAATTTAAAAGCAATGTTTTGTTGAGGGAGGAGCGGGGTAGAAGTATTGGGAGTACTATTGACGAAGATCACTGGTCACTGTATGTGTGCAAACACAAGGCTATGCTCTTTAAGCTTGGTGGAGAGGTCCTGGCAGATTAGAATCATCAATAGGGTCTATTGGACTCCTGAAAGGCTATTTAATAGACATAGGGATTTTTGGTCATGTGTTCATGACACAGACACATTTGAAAATATGCTATGGACCTGCACCAGAGTGAAAGGCTTTTGGTTGGAATTTGGTAGGATCTGTGATGCTGTGTTAGATGAAAAAATAGCCTTTGATTTTAAAACCTTAATACTTGGTAGCGATGTTCTTTTGGAGGATCTATCCATGTGTCAGAAAAAATGGATCTATCAGGGTGCTATGGTCGGTAAAAGAATTATATTGAGAAGTTGGAAGACGGTGAACCCAGTTCTGATTGCAATGTGGATTGATGAAATGCATGGCCTGGCGGAGATGGAGAGAGTCATTTTTCAGAGAAACAGAAAGCTTACTCTATTTGAGAAAATATGGGGGAAATTCCTCACTATGTATTGATTATTACTCTGTGATTGATGTGAACCTTGGGTGTGAGGGGGGGGGTTGTAAATATGTACAGGATGCACATTGTGAGCTAATTATTATGGAAATGGTTTTCTTTTGGATGTTTATAATTGTAAATGCTATAATCTTAAAATGAAAGTTTTTAAAAAAAAAGAATAACATTCCATATTGCTGTGGAATTTCTCTCTTGTGCTAATGGAGTTATCTTTTGCCAGCTTTCTTTCTCACATTGAATATGATATTATTTAATCCAGAGTCGATATATACAGGGTAATTCATAGAATTTCGCTGAAAAGTGTCGCAAGCGGCTGGCGCAGAGTGTCCGCGTGCGATTGACTGCGCCAGGCACGTGCGCTAAAACCGATTTCCGCGCACAGCGTATTCATGGATTTCATGCTCCCAAACCAGCCGTGGCGCAGAGTATCGCAGCGACCCTGCAGCAGCGCCAGTAACGCCCCCAAGAACGCCCTTGCGCAAGGAAAAGCCATCAAAATCGCTAAATCATCGCAAAGGGCTGCGCTAACCCTGGACCAGTTACAGGGCTGCCAAACAAGGAACGCAAAGCGGGAAACGTGCATATCAGGGGTACACGTGAAGTCATACACGCGATTAGCCAGGGTACGTGTATTACAGGGGTACGCGGGAAGTTTAACACGCGATTAGCCAGGGTAAGTGTATTACAGGGGTACGCGGGAAGTTCAACACGCGATTAGCCAGAGTACGTGTATCACAGGGGTACGCGGGAAGTCCAACACGCGATTAGCCAGGGTAAGTGTATTACAGGGGTACGCGGGAAGTTTAACACGCGATTAGCCAGGGTAAGTGTATTACAGGGGTACGCGGGAAGTTTAACACGCGATTATCCAGGGTAAGTGTATTACAGGGGTACGCGGGAAGTTCAACACGCGATTAGCCAGGGTACGTGTATTACAGGGGTACGCTGGAAGTTTAACACGCGATTGACCAGGGTAAGTGTATTACAGGGGTACGCGGGAAGTTCAACACGCGATTAGCCAGGGTACGTGTATTACAGGGGTACGCGGGAAGTTCAACACGCGATTGGCCAGGGTACGTGTATTACAGGGGTACGCGGGAAGTTTAACACGCGATTGTCCAGGGTAAGTGTATTACAGGGGTACGCGGGAAGTTCAACACGCGATTGGCCAGGGTACGTGTATTACAGGGGTACGCGGGAAGTTTAACACGCGATTGGCCAGGGTAAGTGTATTACAGGGGTACGCGGGAAGTTCAACACGCGATTAGCCAGGGTACGTGTATTACAGGGGTACGCGGGAAGTTCAACACGCGATTGGCCAGGGTACGTGTATTACAGGGGTACGCGGGAAGTTCAACACGCGATTAGCCAGGGTACGTGTATTACAGGGGTACGCTGGAAGTTTAACACGCGATTGACCAGGGTAAGTGTATTACAGGGGTACGCGGGAAGTTTAACACGCGATTATCCAGGGTAAGTGTATTACAGGGGTACGCGGGAAGTTCAACACGCGATTAGCCAGGGTACGTGTATTACAGGGGTACGCTGGAAGTTTAACACGCGATTGACCAGGGTAAGTGTATTACAGGGGTACGCGGGAAGTTCAACACGCGATTAGCCAGGGTACGTGTATTACAGGGGTACGCGGGAAGTTCAACACGCGATTGGCCAGGGTACGTGTATTACAGGGGTACGCGGGAAGTTTAACACGCGATTGTCCAGGGTAAGTGTATTACAGGGGTACGCGGGAAGTTCAACACGCGATTGGCCAGGGTACGTGTATTACAGGGGTACGCGGGAAGTTTAACACGCGATTGGCCAGGGTAAGTGTATTACAGGGGTACGCGGGAAGTTCAACACGCGATTAGCCAGGGTACGTGTATTACAGGGGTACGCGGGAAGTTCAACACGCGATTGGCCAGGGTACGTGTATTACAGGGGTACGCGGGAAGTTCAACACGCGATTAGCCAGGGTACGTGTATTACAGGGGTACGCGTGAAGTTCAACACGCGATTGGCCAGGGTACGTGTATTACAGGGGTACGCGGGAAGTTCAACACGCGATTAGCCAGGGTAAGTGTATTACAGGGGTACGCGGGAAGTTCAACACGCGATTAGCCAGGGTACGTGTATTACAGGGGTACGCTGGAAGTTTAACACGCGATTGACCAGGGTAAGTGTATTACAGGGGTACGCGGGAAGTTCAACACGCAATTAGCCAGGGTACGTGTATTACAGGGGTACGCGGGAAGTTTAACACGCGATTGGCCAGGGTAAGTGTATTACAGGGGTACGCGGGAAGTTATACACGCGATTAGCCAGGGTACGTGTATTACAGGGGTGCGTGGGAATCATCACACGCGATTAGGCTGGGTGGGTCCTCACAGGTGTTCCCTGTACACCCTCCACGGCCCCTGCAGGCAGTCTACAAAACAGGGGACTACCCTGCACACCTGCTCATGTCCCCCTGCACCCCCACCCCCCCAGCAGTGCAGGGGCAGCCTCCACCAGGCCCCCACTCATGTCTCCCACCACCCCCACCCTCCCGCCACCAGGGGCAGCCTCCACCAGGCCCCCACCCATGTCTCCCACCACCCCCCGCCACCAGGGGCACTCTCCACCAAGCCCCCACCCATGTCTCCCACCACCCCCACCAGTGCAGGGGCACCTTCCACCAGGCCCCCACCCATGTCTCCCAACACCCCCACCCACCAGCACTGTGGGGCACGTGGCCAGCAGGCAGTCAGGCAGCAGCAGATGGCAGGTGGGAGCGTGCTCAGGGCTCTGGGGGGCAGTAATTTCGCCTCCTGGCCAGGAGCGTAGTCTCTCGTGTGTGAACGCGTGGACAGCCTGATAGGTATTGAAATCCCACACGTCAGCAAAGGGCCTTAGCGCGTAAACCCGTCAACAGCATATGCGCGCCTATAGTCACCTGCACGTGCAGGAAATTGTTGCGTGACACGTTCCAGTGTCAAAGCGTGTGATTGGTGAAAATGGATGTACACGTAGAAGTGACAAAGCGTGTGATTGGTGAAAATGGATCTACACGCAGGACTGACAAAGCGTGTGATTGGTGAACGTACACGCCGCGTAAGTGACGCTGTACGTGTGGGCCTGTATATAAGGTACATGTAGAACACCATTTCCTTGTACGTGCTTTTCGTGGAGAGCGAGTGGGTGAAATCTGTACTTCTTGTCGTTTCACACGCGATTTACTTCACGGCGTTTCCAGTTCGTATTCCCTGTTACCTCTGACAGCTTTTTCTCTTTTTTCTCTTTTACTGGTTTACCTGGGCCTGTTCCCTCAAACAGTGTCCCCTTCTACTGTTGTCCTGTCTTCTCAGACAGCGCACACATCTTCTTTTGGCGGGGGTTTAGCCAGCCAAACGCGCTCATTCTTCACGCTCATTTACCTGGCAGACGGTGAGTCACGCACGTATCCAACTTCTGTGCTTGCCCCGTGTGTTGCCTACCCCTTCAGAGGTCATTCTAGGCTGCGTGTGACACGCATACGTTCATTCTTGTGTTACTGGGTGCCACAGCGTAGTGCAGGTTTTACTTTCTGCACACGTGGTCTAGGAGGGGTTGCGTGCACGTCATCTCCCTTTTTTGGGCCTCCTGTGCGTTGCGTGACCCGTCATCTTTCCCCAGGGGTTACAATCAGCCGTGCTAGAGCACTAGGGTACAATTACCATCTGGTACCCAACCCCTTTGACCCCCAATTGCCCAGGACAATTGTCTACAGCCACTCCCATACGCACATTAACATCAGTGCCATGGCTGGGAGGCGAGGATTCCGTAAGGGTGGCAAAGGTGGAAGAGCCACAAGTGGTGGCCGTGGTGGATCCGGTAGGGGACGTGGTCGTAACTTGCAGGGTGAGCCTGACCCCCCATGTGTGGAGGACCAGTCAAGGGCACCCATCATCCCCCCCCCCTCCCCCCCCTCCCCCCCTCCCGTTGAGGCTGAAGTGGCTGACACCATCCATGCTCAGCCCTTGTTGGACCAGCCCATTGTGGCACCAGACCTGGCTGACTCCATGGCTGACTTCCAGGTCAGCAGGGCTACGACACGTGC
The DNA here is from genome assembly GCF_040938575.1 of Ambystoma mexicanum. Classification (NCBI taxonomy): domain Eukaryota; kingdom Metazoa; phylum Chordata; class Amphibia; order Caudata; family Ambystomatidae; genus Ambystoma; species Ambystoma mexicanum. Next base: position 88,692,439 of record NC_090931.1, on the reverse strand, counting down.
GCTGGTGCACGTTGATGCCATCATGCCACGTGGATCTGGGGCTGCAAGGTCATCTACTGCACCAAGGAGGCAGGGCGGAGTGGCTGCAGGGGCAGCTGCGGCTCCATCCACCCCAGCCCTCACACACCCAGCCAGGACAGTGTCGGTCCTAGTCCATGCTGCTGACATTCCCCCTGACACCATCACACTCGAGCCAATGCCTGCACCAACTCCCATGCTGAGTGTGCAATCCCACACTCCTGATACAGAGTCCACCAGGGCTCCTGCCCCTAGTGTCCAGAGCGGCGCAGGACACTCAGGATCACCACCACCTTCCAAGCGGAAGAGGAAGAGTGCTCGTCCGGCACAGGCTGATGCCCCAGACACGGCTACACAGTCCGGCCCGTCCAGGAAGCCCAGCTTCACGGATGACGAACTGAATGCACTTGTCGAGTATGTGTCCGGACATGACAACGAGATGGTCATTGTTGCAGGATCCAAGACCACACCTGCACAACGCCAGGCACACTGGCAGACCGTTGCGGACATCGTAAGTGCCCTTGGAATCGTGAGGCGCACAGCCAATGATTGCTATAAGCGCTGGAATGACCTAAAGCGCAGGGCAAAGAGTAAGCTGGCCTCAAGTCATGCCGCAACTCTAGTGACTGGAGGTGGGTCTCCAGTAGTAGACATGGAACTCACTCCACATGAGTCAGTCGCTGGGACCTACGTCACGGAGGAACAGATCCAAGGCGTGGGAGATCTGGCTGATTACGAGGCATTGTCCGGTGAGTGCACATGCATGTGTGTGTCATACATGTGCATGGTGTGTGTGTGAGGGCTTCTGTTTGGGTGCCAGGAGAGAGTGTGTGCGCCTCAGTCGTATGGGTCAGCCATGTGCTTCATGCAATACTTCCTGCGCAGCTGCATTTGGCCATAGCAGTATCCCTTCTGCCAACAGTAGACATCTAGCACAACTGCACGCCAGTTGCCCTTGAAGTGTCACCTTGACACAACAGATTTGCTTATTTTTCACTGTTCATTCAGTCAGTTTGTTTGCATTCCACCACTTTCACTAGGCATGTCGCTGTCCACTAGTCACATGTCTGACATGGGTATGGTAAAGGGGAGTGACTTTGTTACCTGGATATCATTTGTACACACATGTCCCTGTGCAATTTGACCATTACAGACTGGCAGCTCCAGGTGAAAAATCTGACCTGTCAGAATCAGAAAAGCTATTACATGCGGGAACTGGACTGAATGAATAGGTGCTGCCCTCCTCTCCATCTTCACTCAATAGCAATGGTACATGCCATCTGTGTGATGGCATGTGTGTTTCACCTGCCAATCACAGGCCAATGTGTGATGCCACTGCCAGGCAGCATGCAGAAAATTTGTTCATCTTCCATCTTGGTGTCATCAGTGTGTGCCGTTTGCCTGCACTTCATACGCAGTGAGGGTGCATGCATGGGAGGGTTTTAGTCATGTGGGACATGTCAATCAAGTACTGGTTCTCTTGCTTCTCAGCCCTCAATGTGTGCCATGGTGCTAATGCCTGTTTCCATTACTTTGTTTTCATGTCTTTGCAGGGGAAGACGCACCTGATACTGCTGGGGTTGTGGAGATGGTGCAGACCCAGGAGGTGTCCCAGGGCCGACCAACCACCAGTGAGGGACGTGGTGTGGTGGTGGGGGAGAACCCACAAGTGCTGCAGGTCGTGCTCTCAAGGGGTGTCTCTGGCTGCACCTCCCCCGAGCTGTACTCAGGTGTTGATTCGGATGAGACCTACGTGCCGTCGCTGGTGAGTGTTCCAGGGAGGGATTCTGTTCTGTCTCACCCACCTGCACCAGGGTCAGTACCCTCCATGGGGATGTCAGTGTTGGCAGCTACGCCTTTGGTGGTTACGGATGCAGGGTCACACTCCGCGACATCTGATCCTGTTCCTGGGCCAGCAGATCAGAGGGGGAATGCAGTCCTGCAGCCTCAGGCAGTGCCGGCACAGCAAGGCGCAGTTCGCCTTGCCCCAGACAGGTGTGGTGCCCGCCGACGTGGTGGCCGTACGCCACCTGGCAATACCGCATGGGAGCAATCCATTTACGGTATGGCTACCCAACAGGCTGCATCATCCGAGATGATGGCTCAGGCCATGGATAGGGTGGCCACTTCCATTGTCCCCCCAGAAAGGCTGATGGAGCGACTAGAGCAGGCAACTGACTCCATCTGCCAGTCACACAGGGAGGACATGTTGGGGTCCAACAGGGACAGGCGGGCGGCACTGGCGACTCTGCAGGAGGCCATCTCCATTGAGTCCCAGGGCCACAGGGAAGCCCTGAGGCAGGAGCTCCTACACCTCAGGACGACTCTTGTTGAGCTTGAGGCTTCCACACACCAAAGGACAGAACAGCAGCTGGAGCGTCTCACCCGTACGCTCTCAGCTGAGATGCAGGCAACGAGGGCGGAGGTCCGGGCATCCCGTGAGTTGTTGCATGGGGACCTCCGCACACTCATCCTCCAGAACCAGACCTACCACACCCGCATGCTTGCAGCCATGGAGGAGCAGACTAGGGCCTTGCGTGGGCTGCCTCCCATAGTGCAACCACCTCCGGATGCAGCTGCACAGGGTGATAATAGCGACAGCAGTGACACTCCCACAATAGGGTAGCCGTGTGGGCCATGAGCCCATGGAGGTGTTTTATTTTCCCAGGATCCACGCAGGTGGGTTCTGGTGTGCATCCTGTCCTCGGACCTCCTGGGTGGCCTCCCCAACCCCCCCGGGCCCATCAATGGCCATTTTTGATTTTTTCTTATTTTCATTTTTATTTTGATTTCTTTTATTCCCAATTTTTTTGGGAGGATCTGTTGGCTCCGATCTGTTGGCTCCGATCTGTTGGCTCCGATCTGTTGGCTCCGATCTGTTGGCTCCGATCTGTTGGCTCCGATCTGTTGGCTCCCGTGGTTCCTGTGGGCATACGCTGCATTGTGGCTGGGCACATGCAGGCTTGTAATGTATTTGGTTCAGATGCTTGGGTTTGAGTCACACACACCCCTCCTGCTTCCCGTTTCCATGGGCTTGCAAAGGGTGTGCCCAAGTGACAGTGAATTACACAGTGACGTTGGACTCCCATTAACTGTGTGGCCAGTCTGTAGTCAATACTGTGTATACATTCCTAGTGCATATTGCTGTTGTGTTGTACACTGCATGTTGCATTGATGTGTAACTCTTCTTCTGTGTCTACCTCCCAATTTGCAGGTCCCTTCCTCAAGTCCACACAAGGACCTCTAGTCTGGCGATGGGGACCATGTTGGCAGCAGTGCACCTACAACTCTACATGGCGCCAACACTGCACAGTTGGTAGTGGTGGGAGTGCAGGCATTTCCAGGTGGTGAGACTACTAATATGTTACATTTTTGATGTCATGTTAATGGTACTACGTGCACAAGTATGTTGTTGGTCCGGCATTGCTGTGAGCATTTCATGTGTTGCAGGTTTCTAATAGTGCCACTGTACATAGTGAGAGTGATGTCATGTTGTGTGGATTACTTTGTTTACCTGCAATTAGCATGTCATGGCACGGTGTGTCGTGTGGCAGTGCTGGGGTTGGGTTGGCTGACATGGCACTGTCCTCTTGTTGCATTTTGCAAGTGGGTATTCATTTTAGCTGCTTCAATGTGTAACTTCACAAAACTGCATTGGTGGTGTCTGTGTGGGTAGGGATGCACACATTGTGACACTTCCAGGTGAACAATCTCAGACATGGAATTCCCGGTTCATTCTCCACACATTCAGGATCAGTGTCAGGTTGAGTCATCATTGATTGTCAGATGGAATGTGCCAGGGCAGTGTGCACTCCACAGGGGTGTGATTTCTATGTGAAGTAATTAGCCACTAGCTGTGTACGGGCTGCCTCCCCCCGTGCCCTTTCCCCTCCCATGCGCAGCGGCTGTGCATGTGGTTGGGGATGTGGGGCCACCACCATGTCCACGGCCAGGCCCCGGCGTGTTGCAACGTTGTGCAGGACACATGCTGCCACTATGATCCTGCACACTACTGGGGGAGCGTATAACAGCTGCCCGCCAGAACGGTCAAGGGAGCGAAAGCGTGACTTCAGCACTCCGAATGTGCGCTCCACTATGCCCCTGGTTGTGATGTGGGCTGTGTTAAATCTTACCTGGGGTGGCGTGGTGGGGTTCCGAATTGGCGTCATCATGTGGGGGCTGAGAGGGTAGGCACTGTCCCCTGTGGAGGTGGGGATTGGTATCATTGGTGAGGTTGTGACCTTGCTCAGTATCCAACATGCATGCATGTGCAGTGGCATACATACTCACCAAGCAGCCATGTATCGCCATGCCGCCCAGCTTCTAGGTCCCGGCTTAGGGTGGACATTCGGTAAATGAAGCTGTCGTGGGTGGAGCCGGGATAGTTGGCATATACTGAGGTGATGATTCCCTTGGCATTACATGCTACCTGCACGTTGATGGAATGCCAGTGCTTGCGGTTCCTATAGATGTGCTCAGATGCCCTGGGGGGACGTAGAGCCACATGGGTGCAGTCGATGGCACCTAGCACTTTGGGGAATCGTGCCACTGCGTAAAAATCCAGGGCGGCAGCATGCCTTTCTGCAGGTGTTCTGGGCAGGTATATGTGCCTGCGGACTGATGGGCGTGCAGTCATGATGTTCAAGACCTGGTGTAGGCAGCGTGACTGGGTGGCCTGTGACACCCCACCCACTATGGCACTTGTCCGCTGAAATGATCCAGTGGCTAAGAAGTGCAGTACATTGAGGACCTTCTCCAGGGGGCTGAGTGCTTGGGAGCACAGGGTGGGTGATGTGAGGTCATCCTCCCACTCAGTCACCAGGTCCAGTATGATGTGTGGTGGAAACCTGTACCTCCCATACACCTGGTCATCAGGCATCCCGAAAAGGCTGGTTCTGGGTGTGAATATTCTGGCCCTGACTATCCTCCTCCTCCTTTGGTAGCCCACTGCCACTGCTGCTAGGAACGGTATGTTCATCCTGGCGTCTGAGCTTGTTATTGTTAAAGTCCGCGATTTATGCTTAGCGCGTGTTCTAGGCGAGCGTGTGACCCGCGCAGCCCTGGAATCCTGTTGCCAGTCCAATAGCGTGTGGAAATTCACACGCACCACGGGATACAGCGTGTGACCCGCGCAGCCCTGGAATCCTGTTGCCAGTCCAATAGCGTGTGGAAATTCACACGCACCACGGGATACCGGTTCGCTGACGTACTTGCGTGTGTAAGTGGCCGCGCACCCATTAAATACACGTACATAGGCCAATCGCGTGTACGCGCACTTTTGTCCAATTACACGCGATGACACTCTGACGTGCAGTATCTCCACGTGTGCCCCGTCATCACGTCCTGAGTGGGGAACACCCGTGCGGGTCACGTCACAGACGCGCTTACGCGCTGAGGGACTCTGGTCCAATAGAATCGCGTATGCGTGCTGACGCGCTTACGCGCTAAGGGCCTTTCCTCGGATTTCACGCTGACGTGCAGGATTTTCACGTGCCAAATCACTCCGTATCAAGCTGGCCACGCGAAAACACACGGAAGCCTACGCTCCTGCCCAGAAGGCCGAGTTACTGCCCCCCAGTGCCCCGAGCAGCCTCCCACGTGCCATCTGCTGCTGCCTGCCTGCCTGCTGCCACCGTGCCCTGCCATTTGGTGCCTGCACATCAGCCATCTGCAGGGGTCCAGTTGCTGTGTCCACCCCTGCTGGAACTGAAGACTCCCGACTGGTATTACATCGCTCCACAGCCCAGCCCCAGGACCCAGTTGCCCACCCACACCTGCCTCTGGGGTTGCCATGTCGGGCACTTCCACATCTGGCACCAGTGGCAACCCCAGGCCAGAGGGGCAGAGGGGCACCAGCTTCACTGTCACCGAAGTTGGTGTCCTGGTGGAGCATGTCCTGGGGCAGTATGATGCCCTCTTTGGATCGTCCCGCGCCAGCAAGGAAGGACGGCAGAGGATCTGGGCCGACTGTGTGGTTGCCATCAACGCGGAGGGGGTGGCAACCCGCGACGTCCTGAAGATCAAGAAGCGCTGGGAGGACTTGAGGTCCAGGACCCTTGTGAAGGCCCGGCGCCTCGTGGAGGGGGGCCGGGGCCGCATGAGTACCATCCAGATGAGGGTCCTGGAACGCGTACGCCCAGCGCTCCACGCCCAGATCCTTGAGAGGGAGGCCCGTCTGGAGTTGAGCGGTAAGTGTCCATGCATTACTGTGTGTGACAGGGCATGTTGCGGTGTGCTGGTTCTATGATACTTGCCTGTATGTGTGCCATAGCCCATGTATGCATGTATGTGTGCAGGGACATCATGGTAATGCATGTGCGACCAGTGATGTGTGATGCACATGGTTGTTGCATGTGTTGAAATGCCGCATGGGGAGCCCTAATCAGATTATGAACATGAGAGCATGCCAGTCTCTGTACCTGAACATGGGTGGGGGTGAGGGATGGGTGCTGATGCCAGGTACATATATGGTAGCCATGTCTGTGTGCCTGACCTGCGTGTCTGTGACTTGTGCATGCCATGGATGCATGACACATGTGTGTGACAATGCAGAGATTCAGTAAAGCAGCAAAATTACCCTTGTATCCGCTGTGTTTGGTGTGTTTGGGGCCAGATGGATGTGACTGAGGTGATGTGTGTGCATGTGATGGGCATGAGCCATGATGCATGTGAGTTACATATCATTGAATGTTTCAAGAGTCCATTGGACATGCATGGAAATGTCCATGGCATGCACCATGCCTGTTACTGTGTGTGTTTTGCCTGGACTGGCCCATGTGTTGTGGAGGGACATGATGGACGTGTACTTTGACAGTGGTGCTCATCTGCTATTACTTCCTGTCTAGGGGACCATTGTACAGTGCCCTGATGCTTGTGTTCTTTGTCTCCCTCTACGCAGCGGCTAGTGAAGAAGAGGGCGGAGACGGCGCTGTGGAGCAAGGCGGCGGGGATGCCCCCACGGCTGCAGCGGAAGGGGTGGGTGAGCCCCCACAGGGGCCTGCTACGGTGGGAGACGGTGAGGAGCCATCCAGGTTGGTGGTTTGCACAGAGGAGGAGGAGGCCGCCACTGGGGCACACATGGGGCCTGGTGGGGGCATCCCTGCTGGTGCAAGTGGTGCAGTCCAGGGCCAGGGGCAGGAGGCAGCACAGGTCACCGTGGAGGGGCCTGTGCATGTCGCTGTCCCTGACCCTGTGAGTGCACCACCATGCACCAGCAGGGATGCCCCGTCCCAGGCCTGTCCGCAGGTAGAGGGGATGTCCATGTCACCTGACTCCCCTCCACCTGCGGACGTGGGAACCCCTGGCCGTGCGGAGAAGGTCCTGATTGGGGTCGCGTTGCGCACGGCTGCGATTCGTGATGCCGTGCGTGCTTCCCGGGAGGAGCACGCACGTCATCACGAAGTGCACAGTGCCGACGTGGCCCAATTGGGATCGGCCATGTTCGGGGGTTTCCTGCATGTGTTGGCCAATGTGGCGGCCCTCTCCTCCTCTGTGCAGGCTATCCACCAGTCGTTCTCCTTGCCGTCTTCCAGCCCAGATGCCACCAGGGCCCCCTGTGGACCTGCCCCGACCAATGCAGCCAGCTCGGTGGGGATCCCATCCCTGCCACAGTCGGGAGTCAGAGATCCAGCAGGGGTGGACACCAGAGCAACTGGACCCCAGCAGATGGAGGATGTGACGGCATCATCGGGCAGGGCACGTGCACGACGGCGTCGGTGGTTTCCATCAGCCTGGATGCCGTCGTGCTGGCACAGGCAGTTGCGTCGGAGGCAGCAGCAGGCTCAACGTGGGAGGCATCATGGCTCGGGGCCATCAACATCAGGGGTGCAGGCATCGGCCGGAGGGCAGGAGAACCCTGGAATGGGAGTGGCTTCCGTGTGGGAGAGGTTGTGCCAGCGGATAGGTGCGGAGCGGCAGCGGGCAGAGGAGGAACGGCTCACGATGGTCAGGGCGGAGGACTCCATGCGGAGGGCGCTGAGGCGGGCTGAGTGCCTCGAGGGTCTTCGCAGGGAGTTTGAGCTTGACACTGCGTTATCCCTGCGGGACCTCGGGGCCAGGGAACATGCCCGCCTCCAAGCCATTGAGCAGGAGTTCGAGGATGCCCTGGCCCATGACAACAACCAGTGAGCCGTCCGAATAGCCCGCTGCCTTTGTATATAGTTGTATAGTTAGGGTTAGGTTTCCTTTGTTTTTTAGAATTTTTTTTGGGTTGCGATTGGACAATGCACGACTTTTTTGTATATAGTTCCCTTTTTAGTTAGTAGTCAGTTAGGTTTAATTTGGTAGGGCTCATGGACCCAGGATTATCTTCTTGATTGGCTTATTTTATTTTTTAAAAATTTTTTCATGGACATTCATCTTGTTTTGTTTGATTTGCTTTGTGTTTTTTCTTATTTGCTGTTCAATACATATTATTTTTTTAATCTTCAATGTGTGGTATCATCTCATTGCTTTCAGGCATGTCATGTTGGGTGTTTTGACATTCACTTGCAGCCATTGTGTGTGACAGACATGTGTTAAATTGCATTATTTACATTGGGGGTGTAACATGTAATTGCCTTTGATATGTGGGTGGGTGTGATAGTTGGTTGGGCCTTTTGGCAGGGGAGGATGGGCATTACGGACATGATTGGGGAATGTTGGGACCCAGGTGCAGGGGGGCATGGATTGGACATGGGTGGGGGCCTGCTGGCAGGTGCCCCACAGTGCTGGGGGGTGGGGGTGGTGGGAGACATGAGTTGGACATGGGTGGGGGCCTGCTGGCAGGTGCCCCACAGTGCTGGGGGGTGGGGGTGGTGGGAGACATGAGTTGGACATGGGTGGGGGCCTGCTGGCAGGTGCCCCACAGTGCTGGGGGGTGGGGGTGGTGGGAGACATGAGTTGGACATGGGTGGGGGCCTGCTGGCAGGTGCCCCACAGTGCTGGGGGGTGGGGGTGGTGGGAGACATGAGTGGGGCCCTGGTGGAGGGTGACCCTGGTGGCTGGGGTTTGGGGGTGGTGGGTGACATGAGTTGGACATGGGTGGGGGCCTGCTGGCAGGTGCCCCACAGTGCTGGGGGGTGGGGGTGGTGGGAGACATGAGTGGGGCCCTGGTGGAGTGTGACCCTGGTGGCTGGGGTTTGGGGGTGGTGGGAGACATGAGTTGGACATGGGTGGGGGCCTGCTGGCAGGTGCCCCACAGTGCTGGGGGGTGGGGGTGGTGGGAGACATGAGTTGGACATGGGTGGGGGCCTGCTGGCAGGTGCCCCACAGTGCTGGGGGGTGGGGGTGGTGGGAGACATGAGTTGGACATGGGTGGGGGCCTGCTGGCAGGTGCCCCACAGTGCTGGGGGGTGGGGGTGGTGGGAGACATGAGTGGGGCCCTGGTGGAGGGTGACCCTGGTGGCTGGGGTTTGGGGGTGGTGGGTGACATGAGTTGGACATGGGTGGGGGCCTGCTGGCAGGTGCCCCACAGTGCTGTGGGGTGGGGGTGGTGGGAGACATGAGTGGGGCCCTGGTGGAGTGTGACCCTGGTGGCTGGGGTTTGGGGGTGGTGGGAGACATGAGTTGGACATGGGTGGGGGCCTGCTGGCAGGTGCCCCACAGTGCTGGGGGGTGGGGGTGGTGGGAGACATGAGTTGGACATGGGTGGGGGCCTGCTGGCAGGTGCCCCACAGTGCTGGGGGGTGGGGGTGGTGGGAGACATGAGTGGGGCCCTGGTGGAGGGTGACCCTGGTGGCTGGGGTTTGGGGGTGGTGGGAGACATGAGTTGGACATGGGTGGGGGCCTGCTGGCAGGTGCCCCACAGTGCTGGGGGGTGGGGGTGGTGGGAGACATGAGTGGGGCCCTGGTGGAGTGTGACCCTGGTGGCTGGGGTTTGGGGGTGGTGGGAGACATGAGTTGGACATGGGTGGGGGCCTGCTGGCAGGTGCCCCACAGTGCTGGGGGGTGGGGGTGGTGGGAGACATGAGTTGGACATGGGTGGGGGCCTGCTGGCAGGTGCCCCACAGTGCTGGGGGGTGGGGGTGGTGGGAGACATGAGTGGGGCCCTGGTGGAGGGTGACCCTGGTGGCTGGGGTTTGGGGGTGGTGGGTGACATGAGTTGGACATGGGTGGGGGCCTGCTGGCAGGTGCCCCACAGTGCTGGGGGGTGGGGGTGGTGGGAGACATGAGTGGGGCCCTGGTGGAGTGTGACCCTGGTGGCTGGGGTTTGGGGGTGGTGGGAGACATGAGTTGGACATGGGTGGGGGCCTGCTGGCAGGTGCCCCACAGTGCTGGGGGGTGGGGGTGGTGGGAGACATGAGTTGGACATGGGTGGGGGCCTGCTGGCAGGTGCCCCACAGTGCTGGGGGGTGGGGGTGGTGGGAGACATGAGTTGGACATGGGTGGGGGCCTGCTGGCAGGTGCCCCACAGTGCTGGGGGGTGGGGGTGGTGGGAGACATGAGTTGGACATGGGTGGGGGCCTGCTGGCAGGTGCCCCACAGTGCTGGGGGGTGGGGGTGGTGGGAGACATGAGTTGGACATGGGTGGGGGACTGCTGGCATGTGCCCCACAGTGCTGGGGGGTGGGGGTGCAAGGGGACATGTGTTGGTGTTCATTAGTTCAAGGAGACATGTGCCTTTGCTGGGGGGCATGCCCATGTTGGGTGGGCTGCCTGCGGGACATGACCAGGGATGCAGGGTAGTCCCCTGTGGTGTGGGCTGCCTGCAGGGGCCGTGGAGGGTGTACAGGGTACACCTGGGAGGACCCACACTGTCAAATCACATGTGGGACTCCCCGGCACCCCTGAAATACACGTACCGTGCAGAAATCGCGTGTAAAACTTCCCGCGCACCCCTGGAATACACGCGCCCAGGCTATTCGCGTGTAAAACTTCCCGCGCACCCCTGAAATACACGCGCCCAGGCTATTCGCGTGTGGGACTTCCCGCGCACCCCTGAAATACACGCGCCCAGGCTATTCGCGTGTGGGACTTCCCGCGCACCCCTGAAATACACGGGCCCAGGCTATTCGCGTGTGGAACTCCCCGCGCACCCCTGAAATACACGCGCCCAGGCTATTCGCGTGTAAGACTTCCCGCGCACCCCTGAAATACACGCGCCCAGGCTATTCGCGTGTAAAACTTCCCTCGCACCCCTGAAATACACGCGGCCAGGCTATTCGCGTGTAAAACTTCCCGCGCACCCCTGAAATACACGCGCCCAGGCTATTCGCGTGTAAAACTTCCCGCGCACCCCTGAAATACACGCGCCCAGGCTATTCGCGTGTGGGACTTCCCGCGCACCCCTGAAATACACGGGCCCAGGCTATTCGCGTGTGGAACTCCCCGCGCACCCCTGAAATACACGCGCCCAGGCTATTCGCGTGTGGAACTTCCCGCGAACCCCTGAAATACACGCGCCCAGCCTATTCGCGTGTGGAACTTCCCGCGCACCCCTGAAATACACGCGCCCAGCCTATTCGCGTGTGGAACTTCCCGCGAACCCCTGAAATACACGCGCCCAGCCTATTCGCGTGTGGGACTTCCCGCGCACCCCTGAAATACACGCGCCCAGGCTATTCGCGTGTGGGACTTCCCGCGCACCCCTGAAATACACGGGCCCAGGCTATTCGCGTGTGGAACTCCCCGCGCACCCCTGAAATACACGCGCCCAGGCTATTCGCGTGTGGAACTTCCCGCGAACCCCTGAAATACACGCGCCCAGCCTATTCGCGTGTGGAACTTCCCGCGCACCCCTGAAATACACGCGCCCAGCCTATTCGCGTGTGGAACTTCACGCGAACCCCTGAAATACACGTAGCCCGCTCCCCCAGGCCCGATCGCGTGTGGAACTTCACGCGAACCCCTGTAATACACGTAGCCCGCTCCCCCAGGCCCGATCGCGTGTGGAACTTCACGCGAACCCCTGAAATACACGTAGCCCGCTCCCCCAGGCCCGATCGCGTGAGGAACTTCACGCGAACCCCTGTAATACACGTAGCCCGCTCCCCCAGGCCCGATCGCGTGAGGAACTTCACGCGAACCCCTGTAATACACGTAGCCCGCTCCACCAGGCCCGATCGCGTGAGGAACTTCACGCGAACCCCTGTAATACACGTAGCCCGCTCCCCCAGGCCCGATCGCGTGAGGAACTTCACGCGAACCCCTGTAATACACGTAGCCCGCTCCCCCAGGCCCGATCGTGTGAATAACTTCACGCGAACCCCTGTGATGCACGTACCCTGCAAATCGCGTGTGACACTTCCCGCGCATCCCGGTATACATGCACACGTATTTTTTGTCAGCGGGTGTCCGTGTTTGTGGGTACCCCTTTGCACGTAATTTTTCCTGGAGGGCCACAGTATGGGACATTCATCATGGCAGTATATAGGTGCTATTTGTTGGCGCACCTTTTGGCGCACATTTCTTACAGCCGCAGAGACGCTACCGCCTCCTTTCTTGTGGCGGTCGTGTTTGTGCCTGTGCGCTGGTTTGAGCGTGCGCTTTTTTCCCCTATTCTATTCCATGAATACGTGTTGTAGGCGAGCGTGTGGGCGTTCCGCGCACTTGTGCCCTGTACTTCCCCCGTGACGCCCACGTTTTGGCAAGTTGTTCCCCATTCCGAGTGTTACGCCCGTGTTCCGCCTACTTTTATTGCGTGCGCCGCGCTATGTGCGAATTTCGCTGTGGCCTGTGCGATTTTCGCTGTGACCTGGCGCACGCTGTTAGATGGCCTGTGCGCCAACGTGCGCCAACGTGCGCCGCGCCCTTTTTTTTCGCACATCCGCTGGTTTTCTCGCGCACGGCCTTCCATGAATCGACGTGCGCTGCTTTTCGTGCGATTTTCGCACGTTCACTGCGATTTTCGCTATTTCACTGCGAATCGCACGTTTTTGCCCACTTGCGCCGCGCTAATTATTCCATGAATCGGCCTGTTAGTCTAAATGATTTTGACACTTGATGACACCGCAGCCGCATTTAAGCCCGTTTGACCCAGTAATACGACCTCAGCAATTTCCTGGCGTAATCATTTTTTGGCATGCCTTATTTTTGGGTCGTTATGTTTTCTGGATAACCTGTTTGTGTTAGTGCATTCTATATTAGTTTTATAGGTATGAGTTCAGTATCTCAGAGAGGGGAAGACCATTACATTAAGCCTAAGGAGGTGGGTCAAGTACAGGCAAACCCCATAACCCTAGTGAATAGGGAGGTTGCAGCTGGTAAGATTAGCCCCGGATAGCTGGTATTGCATTGTTTTATCACCTACATACCTTACAGCAGTAAACTTGTCATGGATAAACCACCGACAGCCCCCTTTTCGAATGCACCTTACCATGTAAAGATGGGCTTCAGCCGTTCCTGCATGATTCCGGCTGGTCAGGCATTTGTGCACCGTCTGCAGTGCCCTAATGAGGCACAGACGTGACACCACACAGAACGCCTGAGGCCTCATTTTCCACCCTGGCAGACTTGTGATGCTGCTGCGGCAAACCCAGGGCTCAAGTCGAGGGTACACGCGGGGGGACTGAGTCCACCCACTTTTTTCAGAGGGTGGACTCAGTCCCCCCCAGCTAAAATGAGAAACAGTCTATGTCCTCTTTGAATTTATGCATTAAAGCCAACCACAGTAGTCAGGGTTGTAGGCCGGACACTTCACCACTGCACTATTTAACCTGATGAAAAATAACAAACAACTAAAGATAAAATGTTCCATTTCGGTACTGCAAGTCCCAGGGAAAACATTTGTATCAGTTCTTGGAGTTTAAAACATGCACACCTTTTTAATGTTTTCAAAAACACTATTAAAAGAAAATATCCTCTCTTGGTTATTTGTGTGTGTTGATTTTATGAAAGACAAATGCCACTCGTCCTGTGCAATTTGGGTGATTATGCAAAGCCAATTTGATGAAATATGCATATTACACCATGGTAGGCCAATTTCTGGCGACGTCACATCCAATTTCATTTGCTGATGAGTCCCCCCACTTTAATTTTTAGGACTTGACCCCTGGGCAAACCCCCCTCCACCGAGTGATTTCACAGCCCACATCATTGGCTACAGAGAGGGCACCAGCCAGAACAGGACATGCAGGTGCAGCTGAAGGAAGCTGTAAACTAATATTTACGGGGCGCTGGGGCTGTCGAGACAAGGATTAACCTCCCGTCCTGGCCTTGAAACGGTGGGTTTCACGAGAAAAAAAGGTAAGTGTAATATTGGGATGTCAGCGAGTGGGGCTTAGTGAAATATAGGGGGTTTTGCACTAATATTCAAAATAATCATAATTTCTGTAATTACGGGGAGTGGGATGTGTGTCCACTGATTTTTAATGGTTTACAAAAAAGTAAGTAATATGCATGCAATTATATTATAGAGTACACACTACATATAAAGATTCATTGTGCCACAATTCAGATATTCTAATGGACTTAATTTACTATATTGAGATACAGAAGCTTTCAATTTACCTGCTTCATCGCTGTACTTAGATTTGCCTTTGCCAGTATCTGCCCCTGATAGAATTTGGGCAATTTCTACTACCCGTAGGTGCTGCTCTTTTATTAGTTCTTCCAAGAAATGCCACAGGGTTGGGTGAGCTTGCAAAAAAGATGTTGATAGGGAGTTAAGCCCCCCTCTACACTGTTGTTGGCATGTTGTTGAGTACTGCATTGTAGCAATTCCAAAAATCCCTTGAAAAACGTGGTTCTCTCCTTTTTTCTCCTCTGTAAAGCCTGCCAATATATGTGTCTTCCAAATAATTTGAGAATTCAGTTAATTCTGTTTCATTCTGGACAACAAAATCTGTGCTTATTAATGTATGGTAACAGGTCACTACATCCTCAGATGGCATGAAGGCTAAGGAACCTCATTTGTTTATTTCATGGGCTAAGCCAGCATCTTCTGCAAATCTTCCTTGCAGTCCGTGTAGTTGCATTTTCCGCCAATGATTTTGTGCAAAGTGAAAATAACACGCTTGAGTCTCAGTCCCTTTGAATGTTGACGCAAACGATTGCTTAGCAGCCATTTCAAAGTCATGCTTGCACCTTTTAGGTTCTGTGGCACCCACTAAATCTTTTATTTTAGCAAAATATTCTTTATATATTTTCTTTGTTTTATTAGGCAGGAGTGAATATGCCAAGGGTATCAGCTGATTTTGTAATATACCATGAATGGTGTAAAGTTGAAAAACTGGCTTTGGCCAGCGTTTGAAAGTTGCATCTATTTGACAATGGGTGATGTTTTTTAAGTGAAGAACGTTCTCATTTGTACCAATAAATTGTTATTATGTGCTCTAAATCTTCGTTGTCTTAATGTAAAAATAAATAATATTTGTTTGTGCACTTTAATTCTTGTGGGATTACTATTTATGAATAATCATTCGGTATAGTTCCCCTTTTAGTGTGCTTTGCTATTGTCTTTTGTATTCTTCATTTAACCTGTTTACTGCCATGGGTTTTCCCCCGGTGCCAAGGCCTTTTCTGGTGATTTTGGTATGTCGCCATTCAATGCCTTGTACGTTTTTTTGTTACATGAGATCTCACAGCCAAATTTGGCCCCTTTTTCTCCCACATGTAGGCGGTCAAAACGACACCAAAGAATCCTAGATTTCTGTAGGGTGGTGAGAGAAAATAACCAAAAAGGGAGAAAATGTTTTTTCTTCTTCAGAAAATGGCAATAAAATGATGTACAAAGAAGCCTGTGTTTTTTTCCTTGTGTGCTAGGAAAAAAATGGTTTGCTGTGCTGAATTCCCAATTTTCCAGGCTTTCAAGAACAGGTTGAGTAGCAACCAAAAAACATATTTTGATATGGTATGGCGGAGAGGAGCAGAGAGGAAGTGTTCTACAGTGTGAGAGGCTGTAAACTGACCATGTGCTGCAGGGTGCTGCTACAGCTTTAAGCAGTTTACCCATGTGGCTTTTCTGTGCACATCAGCCCAGCCCACACCAGAGGTGGAGCAGAGAGGAGCAGTGAGTAAGTGTTCCACAGTGTTCCATGGGGTAACGCGGTTGTGTTGTTCTCCGTTGTTCTTCGCACCTTTGGGCCGAGGACTGGAAAATTCCATTCAGTTTTTTGGCGTGGCGAACCCAAGAGCAGAAAAGGATAATAAAGGGAAAAAAGAAAGTCTTGGATCAGCGAACTTGCAAGTAAGGAGCAGGTGGCTGGTGGGCTGTGTGGGGGCTGGAGCAGGAGATTCTCTGTTCGCACATGTTCTGCTTGCTTATTGCGCTCACTTAGTACCCCTGGAAGTTAGCAGCAGAAGTAACCAGCCACTCACCTTCCTGACACTTGCCTGTGACAACTAGACAATTATTACACTTACACTGCATAGACTGTGGGGCTTTGACCCTTTGATCTGCGGAGTGCCTTGGAGGCTACTTTCAAACTTTATTGTAACTGTATCCAAAACTCATACTTCCCTGTTTCCCATTGTGACTCCAAGCCTCAATTTAGTATGCAGGACGACTCAGACTTTGTGTCAGCTACGGTTGATTCCACTATTGAGGATAGTCGAACTGTACTGGGGAACGGTGGGGGGGGGGCATTACATCTAATATGGACGATGAAGGTAGTTTGCCCCAAACCCCCCACCTGCAGCCTTCAAGTGACCCATAGTCTGGAGTGCCTTGATCCCCACAGTGGAAATAACTAAGAAAACATTGACACACGAAAATACCATTCAAAGGGAAGGGATGGTACTGGTGGAACAAATACCAGAGGCAGCAATGGTGCTCAAAAACGACATTGACTTTATTGTACCTCTAAGTGAGGAAAAGAGCGATAACAGACATGAACCCATGGCAGAAGCCAATGGACTCAACTTGGGGGAGACCACAAGCCCTATATACCCCCCAAGTCCTAACATCAGCAAGAGCAAATCTACATCTCTTTTCTCTGCAGGAGTGATAGAAAATCCCAAAGTAGTAGAATATGTAAAACCACTACACGGTTCCCAGGAGGCACATAGGGGAGCCACTGTAACGCTCACCTGATTCCCGCAGAGGCGCCGGTCTTGACTGGGTGAATGCCGTATCTTCAAAGGTGATGTGTAACACACGGTTGGCTCTTTGGGCTGGACCTCTGTGCACTGTATGTCTGACTCGAAGAGTAAGATGTCTGCAGATAGAAAATATGGGATTAATGAACTGGGGTTATTGGGTGCCTCTCTCCTCTTCCCTTTCTCTTCTCCTGTAGAACCCCAAAGGTTAACACCCTCACCTTAGGTAAGTGAACGCCGAGCTCTCCATCTGCCTCGGGGCAGGGTGCCGTACCAGTTTCTTCACTGGATAAGGGTGCAGGCCTCTTGACCTCAGAGGACTGCTGTCCGTCGTTAACTGCACGAACGGTAAGTTCTGGGCACTTCAAATGTCTTAAAAGTCTTTTGTAATGATATCTCTTGTTTTTCAGGGTTCTGGCGATGGCGGATGGCGGGCTGATGAGCGTTGAGGATCGAACCCGCGTGAGGAATAGAAGCGCCTGGAAGCACGTAAGTAAGCGCTTGTAGCCTGCTTCACAATGCGCACTAACTGTCCCTTTTATCTTGCAGGTACAAGTTCGGAGCTTTAGAGAAGCTGAAGGGTGCTGGAATACCCACTGGATTCGGCGTGGGAAGGAGTAATGGCACGTGAGTAATAAAATTGGCTAATGTCTTTAAACGCACCTTCTTTTGTCTTTCAGATGCGGGATGCAGCGCCGAAGGCCTCCGGAGCGTCCAAAGAGCTGTTAAGCTTTTGTCTTTCAGATGCCGGAATGCAGTGCGAAGACCTCCGGAGCATGCGAAGAGTAGGTAAGCCTTTGTCTTTCAGATGCCGGAATGCAGCGCGAGGCGTTGGTGACAGCCGATGGACCAGGCAAGAGATGCGCTGCCACTGAAGACCGTAGTGCTAACCTGTTCTTTCATTGTCTTTACAGGTGCTGCTGAAGACTGGATTCCAGGATGGTATGGTATGCCTTTGTTCCCTTAGGCCCAGGATCAGAAGCAGAAGACACGATGAGCGTTCTGCTGCAGAGAATGCAGAATAACGCAAAGCAAGATTCATCCATCGGGTGTGGTTTAAATAGCCTCCTGTAGTGCTTAGGTGTCTCCTTCCGCAGCCATGCCTAGGTAAGAAAAGAGTTCCTGCTTTCCAGAAGAGTTCCAGTGTTCTGAACCTAGGGAGTGGCTCCTGCCCCACCCAACAGGAAAAGTAGTCCCAAACAGAAGAGGATCAGGGGTTCAACTAGCAGGTAAGTAAGCAGCATGGTCTGCTGCAGGTAAGTCCACCCAAGCATTATGAGCCCGGCGCTTCCAGCGCTGGGACTGGGCATCTTTATGAGCCTGGTGCCACTGGCGCCAGGACAGGGTCCAAAAGATCCCAATTGGGACTGGCTGGCACTCGGAACCGGGGTTATGGGTCTGCTTCCAAGGGAGTCGGGCAAGTCCTGATCTTTTGGAAGCAGAGATCATGACAGCCACACCAACCTCCTCATATACATTTGGTACAACTGCCAAATATCAATCACATAATCATTTGGCTCAAGGCACTTTGGAAAGTATCTGGAGACCCCGGGGTATCACGCCTGTTCTGTTGAAAGGGAATCAGTGCTTTCACTACTACACGAAAGACGATAAACAAGGATGGGACTGGGGTAACACTCAAATCAATTTGAACACTAAGGACAACGGTGTAATGCCCACAGAAAGAGGTGTAAAGGGCACACAGACCTTTTACCCTGCTTGGCTGCCGGGACCCAAGACAGTTTGTTAGATACACTCCCAGGTGTAGACACCATAACGGAGGGGGAGGCTGTTCTGAACAATGAACCGGATTCAAGGGTGCAGCTCGACACTGGCAGTTGACTCGAAGCGGCTGGAAGCTGCAACCTTGTGACTTAGTGCAAAACAATGTGCTTTAGCAGGCTCAAAAATAGGCAACAATCAGCACACAACATTCTGCTCAAAACTAACAAAGACAAACCCCGCAAATAAACGACAAAGGATTGACTTGGAAAAAGCAATATCTTACCCCATTGATGAGGATCTATTGATGGATTTAATAGCCTCCCAGGTGGAGCAAAGCAAGGATGAATCGAGTAGTCACAGCACAATTGATCCCAAACTAATAACAGCTTTTTCTCTAACCATGGCACCTTTTATGAAGTTGATTGAAACCCAAAATTAACAGATAAGAGACCAAACTATAGTGATTGCAATGTTGCACAGCAAAATGATCTTTGTAAAAGGGTTTATTACGGCTATCCAAACAAAAATTGATAAAAACGTGGAACAAACTTCAAACATCTTGAAGAGTATATTAGAGCCCGTAATTCAAGACAAAGAGAGAAGAAGATCGGAAAGATTCTTTCCACTCACACACTCACAACATCCATTGGGAGGAGAGCCACTGAATATGGATGGCTTTAATGAGAAAAGGCCTCGGGTGGGGGACAGTGTGATCACTAACAAATCAGGGAAAATATATACATCTGTATCGACACTCACAGAACCAATTCCCACTGTAACTATAGTCATTGTAGACACAGAGGCCGAAGGAACAAGACAAAATCTAAGCCAACTTACGCCTGTAGGGACCCAAAACACTGTGCTGGTACCACCAGTTGAAAAGAATAAAAAACCAACAAGTGAATCCCACTCGCCCCCGAAGATCTTTAACATCTTTGATAAACTAGGTGAGGGCATCCAAGGCTTTGTAAAAAAGACAGACGCCCCACAGTCGAAGAGACTAGCCTTTCGGAAAAAACTTGAGCAAGCAAAATAAGTACTGGCGGAAAAGACACCGGCCAAGACACAGCGAGCCAAGCCACAAGTTGAAGTGAGGAAAATCGGGGGAATGGTAGCGCCCACCAAGACATGATGAAGGGGACACAATCAAATGTAAGTACTACTGTTTGAAATATTCAGAGACCAGAAACTCCAGAGATGTTTGACAGAGGATCAAAGAAGCCTACTGCCAGCGTAAGTGTGAAAGAGATCCAAGATGTCAATGTACAAAAAACTGCGATACTACTACCTGAAGTTCAAGGGCAGCACGATGATATTGAGGTTGCCTACTAAATCTATCTACCTATTCTGATGATTCAGATTCAATATGTTCAATTGGGTCTGAAAATCAGTCACAGAGTGGAGAACCTGACTCTAAACTCTCCGACGAGGAGGACGGGACCAGGCCAAGGAATCGGAAGAGGAACAGGAGCAACGTAATAAACAGGGGTCTTCTCCGAAAAAGACTCTAGAGGTTAGATTCTCTAAAGATTGCAGAACTGTTGAATCAACGGACTCAACTAAAGAAAAGATTTCAAGCACTAGTGACCAGACAAATGAGAACCACGATGAAACCAAAAAGGACGATCTCGGCTCAGAGCAACTGGTAATACAAGAGTGCAAAATCTGGAATCAGAATAGACATGGTAAGCTGGAAAGGAAGGAGGCGGCTCAAAGATCGAGGGGAAGGCACGTAACACAAGAGAAAGACAGCATTAGAATAATGAGAGTGGTTGACAATTGTGACAACAGGTCTCCCTCGCATTTGAGGGTGGTTGAGAATTGTTACAACAGGTCCCCCTCTTGTTTTCTGCTAGTAATGGTCTTAAACATCAAAGACAACTTAATGCTCAACAGAACCACTATTATGAGACTCATTGGGTCAGTCGAGGACTTCAAGAAAATACAATCGAGGGATATACTGTTAATTGAATTTCCAGAGGACAAGCGCCTAGATAGAGCTCTGATCTATATAACAGACCACAGAATTAAAGACACTTTCATCAAAGAAGGTCATAGGCTCCTCACCATGGGCTTTTGGCTAAAAGAAATAGAAATACTGTCTCGACATCAACATTTGTATTCAAAGAGGATCGTCATCGCTCTGTCAAACCGGTACATGGGAAGTCTACAAGCCTGAGAGGCAGGGAGGTCCGTCTGGAGGAATTATTAAGCCAGAAGCAAGCAGTAGGAGAAAGACAAGAGTCACACTGCATAGAAACAGATTACCCGGGAAATGACCTACCACTGTTTAAACAGCCTGGAGGGACACGCCCGGATAGCCCTAGAGAAGATTGGAGCTGGCTAGCGGGTACACTGGCCAGGAAGTCATGATGTTCAAAGCGCACAGAATCTGTTCTCTTCCAGAACCTGACCATCTGTTCTTGGAACACCAGGGGATTTGCGCACCTATTTGGGGAAGGGGATCTTGTAATTGAGAAATACGACATATTGTGCCTCCAGGAGACTTGGCTGAATGAGGAACCATCCCTGGAAGGCTATGAAGTATTCCTGAACCCCGCTGTTAAAGGGAACTTAGGTTGACCTATGGCAGGACTGATTACAGTGTGTAAAAGAACAAATGGTTGGACTAAGCTCTCTTTACAGAACCCTTTGCCATTGATTCAATTTGTGTTGCTGGTAAAAAGGTATATTGAATACAATTGGCACCTACTGATATGTAACATCTACTGGAATCCTGCATTTCCATTAGCAGTAAATGCTTCAGAAACGGTCATGAATTATATCGATGAAGCCAAAACTAACTACAACAACATTGATGGTTCTGGTATGTGGGGACTTAAACATTGAATGCTTTAATTCCAGGAATTAACTGATAAATAATCCACCAAGAGCTGCCACCTCGAAGATATTAATGGGCATTAGTTTGAGAGAATACCTACAAAAAAGAAATATAAACCTGTTGAATGGCAATACAAGGGTTGACATCCCACCAAAAGCAACTTGGAAAAGAGGACCTTACACAAAGATCCTTGACTGCATTTTTGCATCAGAGATCCTTTTGGGCCAGATGAGTCCCTTGGAAGTGATACCGTGCAACAATAGTGACCACAATTTGTTGGAGATGGTGGGTAGTTACGTCAAAGATACTTTGGCCAGTTTTCTCACTCGTACAATACTGATAATATTGAGGTAACACCGGGTCTAAACCGGTTAAGAATCTCTTCTACTGCCCTTAGTAATCTAACCACGTCCTTGTTTAATGGCAAAAGCAGGGACAGTTATGGCAAAATTATATTACTACTTCAATATCCACTGGCTTTGAAAATCTTTCAGGCCAAAGCCAGGAAAGGGTTTGAAAAGTGTGTTCACAAGGAAACACGTCTTCAACAAGGACATCTATGAAAAGAAAAAGTCCATAAAAAAACTAACTGTGCAACTTAGAAAAGGAATGCTCCCTGATGTAAGTGAAAAGATAATAAAAGAGAAACAGTCACTTAAAAATTGGTTGAAAATGCATCAGCTCTTGCAGGCTGACATGGAGAGAATGCTAGGTCTGATGGCCAATAAAAACACGGTTGAGATCTGGAAGTTGCTGAACTCTTCAACGGTTCCACAAGTCGCGATTCTTGAAAACTCTATATCGTCGTCTACATGGGAGAAACATTTTGCGGGTTTACTTTCCAACAAGACAGGGGAAAGACACGACAAGGTTACACTCTCCAATTTACCTTGGACCTTCGAATTTGATAGGGAGGAGATACTTACCTTAATAAAAAAAGCAAGCTCATCAAGGGCGGCGGGCCGTGACGGCCTAACAAATGCTATTCTGAAGCAACATCTGGAGCATTGGGCCGACTTCATGCTGTCTCTGTTTTAGGAAATTAAAATGACAAAGAAAATACCCACTTCCTGGAACAAGTCAATTGTGGTCCCTATCAATAAAAAGGGCAGTAGTTCTGATCCTGCCAACTACAGACCTATCGCTCTTTTGGACATGGTAGGAAAGTTGTGTTCAGCCATACTCCTGAAATATTTAAATGCATGGTCCCAACAACCACATCACCAAGAACGCAGGCAGTATGGCTTTAAAAAAGGTACTGGAACCTCCTTAAACCTTTTTCTTATAAACTTGTTGAAATGCAGGGCAAAAGTAACTAATCAAAGCAAGACGTACATAGTATCAATAGACCTGGCCCATGCATTTGACTCAATAAACAGGAAAACTCTATGGGAACAGCTGTTAAAATGGGGCTGTCCGACAGATCTGAGAGAAGCCCTGGAACTCCTGCATTCTGGATCAACATTAAGAATAGGGTTGGATAGGGCAGGAACTCTGTGGAGAGAAATTGGAACATCACCGGGTATAAAACAATGCTGTAGATTAGCACCAGCCATATTCAACCTTTACATATCCAAGATTGAGGAGGCATTTCAAGATGTGAGATGCTTCTGCCCAAGGATTGCAGCTATCCCAGTAGGAAGACTACTTTATGCTGACGACCTTCTAATCATGGACCAAACTGAAGTGGATCTGCAGAGACAGTTCAATGCCTTGTCCAAATATGTGGACGACAATTCACTAACTACCAATCCGAAGAAGTCTAAAGTCGTGGTCATAGGAGATGCAAATAGAACTCGCAGAATGAAGAGAAGCTGGAGTCTCCAGGGGGTAAAAATACTAGAGGTCTCATCAATGCAGTATTTGGGGCTAACCGTGAACAGCAGTATGGTGAACTCTCATGGGGTAATGGCCGTGAAGTCAAAAGTTATGAACCTAGCAACCCAGGCTAGAATAATTAATGGCAATTACAGCAACTTTACTCTATTACCCATCATCAACTTCTATAAACTCAAGGTGACTCCCATTCTGACGTATGGCTCTGAAACTGAACTACAACTTGCAGACTCTCTGTGGCGTCAGGTTGAGGGAGCGTTTTGGTGACGTGCCCTGAACATGCCAAATTCTCTCCCGGTTGAAGTGATTAGGAGAGAAATGGGAACGGTGTCATTGTACTTCATCATGGTGTGGAGATCTCTGTCATTGTTGGGGAAATGTTTACAACCTCCAGGTGAAGGTGGGTATGAAGTCTTACATAAGGCTATTTTCTCAAACAGTGAGAAGTCCCTAACCAAATGGAGATCTACATGTGTAGAAATACTAAAAAGCTTAGCATTGAGGGAAAAGCTCCTATTGGAAAATCCGGATCCTGTCAAGAAGAAACTTTATGATCAGGATTGGATAGACACTGGTGAATGGATTTGGATCATGAAATGTGGTGGAGATATAACGAAAGACACTAGGAAACGAGGCCAGATTCCAAGATACTTGACAAAGTTTCCCTTTCCGACCCTGAGACAAGACTTCATGAGGTTCCGTTTTAATCTGTATCCAACAAACGAAGTCCTTGCAAATTTACACGTGTCAGCTCTGTAAGGGCATGCCCGAAACCCTTGAACATCTAAGTACAGAATGTGAGTCACTGAAAGACCTAAGAACGATGTACCTGTGACCTCTGTTTCAAATTTCAACAATAACATCCCCCAATTCACTCTGGGCTAACTTGTGTCAAGGGAGGAGAACCACAGGGGGTGCTGTTGTGCTCGTGAAAGATGGCCGCCTGACTGCAAGCTCCGATCCAATGAGGCACCTTCATTGCAAAATCCTCCTTTGGTGCACCTTCAAACCCTGCATCCTGGACCCGACTCGGCGGGTGGGGGTCCTGGCCTGGTGCTGTCCGACCCAAACGTCGCAACTCAGCCCAAACACGGAGAAATCCTGTTGGTTAAACTAACCGGGAGCCTGCGCTCCTCCGGTCTGCCCCTCCGCTCCAGAGTCAAGTGCTTCTGACTCCGTGGATCCAGGGCCTGCAGTGGGGGAGGGGTGCTGAGGCCGCGTGGTGCTCTCCTCTCATCCACTCCTCCGGAGAGCGAGGCTTCCTGTGCGTGGACACCAGCCTCTTGCCTTGGGCCAGGGGCCCTCCTCTGAAAGCAGAGCAGTACGCTTCGCTGCCCCTCCTAGGCGGCATGCTGTTGTCCGGCGCCTCAGGGGATTGCCCCACCTGGGACCTGTGCGGGGAGAGCTGCCACTCCCTCGGTGACTGTGGTGAGTCCACGGGGGCCCAGAGTGCTCCGCACACCCTCACTGTGGGGGAGCTTGCTGCGGGCCGCACGGGCCCTCATTGTGCGGCTGACAACCACGCTCCTCCCGCGCTCCTCCTGGATGCCATCAGACCTATCTGGGGCAGTCCTCCTGCTCTCCTTCCACGATGCCAGTCACCCGGGCTTATGCCCCCATCACGACCCGCCGGGCATTGCTGGGGGGATGCGGCCTTCCTGGTCTGCAGGCCCATTCGCCTTATGGCAGTTATGACATGCCTAGTATTGCATCTATGACCCGTACTTTCCACAGCCTCCCAGCATTGAACGCTTCATCCTTCACTGAAATGTGCAGGTGAAGACCTCACTGTGGATCTTTACCCCTTACTCCTATGAGTCCATAAACATCAGCTGCGAGCCCGGATGCTGTGATCCTGCAATCGATCTTCACCACCACCCACCTGGATACACCACTGATGCCTCTTCTGTTCCTCTCTTCCAGCGCCTATGGGTCTGTGGCTGCGCTTCTCCGGTCCCCTGACCCTCTGTGATACCGGGAGCTCTCGATACCAGCACAACCCAGCAGGCACCACCTTAGGGGAACGCGGTCCCTGTACCGGGCCCCCTACTGCGCTCCACGCCACTAGACAAGGTCACCACGCATCCATGAGTGGCCTTCAACCCTGAAACCCATCCAGCCCCATCGTGATTGCAACATTACTCTGTACAGCAAACATTCAACGGGTCTCCGGCCCCAGTTCTATATGCCTCCAAGGACCACAGTGCTTGCAACCTAACATTATTCAATGACGGCGTACTGGGCGGACCCCCTTAACCACGCCAGCTGAGCTGGGGCCATCCACTACTGAGGGATGCTAGGTCACTCCCGGCCCCGAATTCTTGCCGCCACCTGCCGCCTGGCATATAGTGCCCTTCCTCGCCTCAGCTGGCCACACCTCCTGCTCTTGGACACCTGGTGTTACTGCCCCCGATGCAATAACTGGTCCCTCTGGCTCTCTCAACTGCATCAGACCCTGAGATGAGAACACGGGTTACCTTTACCCTTACTGCAGGCCATAATCTGTTAGCCGGTTTTCACTTGCCCTGTTCCACCAAGCTGGTCTACACCGGGGGATCCACCTACTGAGCACCTGGTGCGTACATACTGCCGTAGCCCGATGTGCCTCCCCAGAGCTATACCTTAAGGACCCATCGTGACCCAGGATCCCTACCGCCTACCGTAATCCTGCACTCTACTGTCACCCTGTGAAGCCTCCCGGGTGACCCTTCGACTCGCCGCCTGCAACTCTTCCCTCCCAACTTACCCTGGTACGCTATTCCCGGGTCCCTGGTGCTTGCCCCCCTACTTGGCGACATGACTAAGGGAGCGGGAAAGAAGCAGTGTCAGATCAACATGTTTACAAAGACCCTGTAAAAAACCGCCGGGGGATCTGCCTGAACAGGAACCCTCCAACTCAACAGCCTCCGATCCAATAGATTCTCAAAAAATGATGGAGTATATTCGTGAGGGCTTCACCACGCTCCACAGTAAACTGGATGACATAAATGGCACCATTTCCTCTATTAAAGCCCATATGGAGAAAATTGATGGCCGAGTGGCTGAGATCGAGACGAGAGTGGGCGCTACCGAAAATGATCTAGGCTCCCTCCGTGTGGAGGTCTCCTCGCTCTCCAACCGGTTCCTCGAGGTCGAGAAGAAGAACGAGGACCTGGAATCCTGTTCGAGGCGAAATAACCTCCGCATCATCAGTGTTCCCGAAGACAGTGTCAATGAGCCCATGGAGGACTATGTCGAACGTACACTGCTATCACTCCTTGATTCCCCGAAGCTCTCCTTGCAATTCGCTATTGAGAGGGCCCACTGTTCCTTGGTGGCTAAGCCTAGGCCAGGCGCACCCCCACACCCCATCATAGCCAGGATCCTGAATTTCCATGATCGTGACTCCCTTCTCAGAGCTGCAAGGGCTAAGGGCGAACTCCTGCTGGGAGGCGCCAGGATCCATCTATACCCCGATTTTTCGGTAGCGGTACAACGAGAGCGCAAAACCTTCTTGGCCGTAAAGAAGCGACTAAGAGACCATGGTGTTAAATACTCCATGCTATATCGTACTAAGTTGAGAGTTGAACATGCAAATCAGGTGTTTCTCTTCACAGTTCCGGGGGAGGCCTCCAGGTTTATAGATGAACACTTTCATGGCTAAACACCCTTCTACACCACTTGTTTATGACTGTTATGTCATTCTGTTGAACGATTACTTAAACTAGTTACCCCTCTACATCTGTAACTCGTGTGACTATTTCTCTCGATCATGAACAAACTGGTTCACTATTGTGCGACCGTGCCGAGCTCACTCGCACAAAATCTTCTCTAAGTTGTGCATGAAGTTACTGTTAGGCACCATGTTTATCCTTAAATTGCCTCCCGGTCCGCAGCATCGCCAACAGGCCGATCCACAGGCCCCCCAGCGTTGATGCCTTTTGTTTGGACCTGGTTAATGGGGTATAGGGTTATCATTCCTCTGTTTGGGGAGGGATGTGGGTGGGGGTGAGGGTTGTTGAATGTTATGTTATAAAAGGCTTGGCGCCCACAGAGGAGGTTGAGTGTGAGGCAGTGTTGTACCGATGGTACTACAGGGCCGCTAGATCGATCCATCATCTACCAGGGTCACCGATCCGACGAACATTGTTCCCCAACGAATATGTGTACACTTTTAACAGAAGATAACCTAACTCTTATGAGTTGGAATGTGTGAGGTCTGGGCAACTATAAGAAGATGAGACAACTGCAACTGCAGGCGAAACGTCACAGGGTCAAAATCCTTTTTCTGCAAGAGACTCATGCTTGCACTGAACACTGAAAACTTTGCTAAGATTTGGGGCCCCCAGAGATACTTTACTAACTACTCTACCCAAAGCTGCGGGGTCATGACCCTAATTCATAAGAGCCTTAAGATTGATCTCATATCCTCACAGATCGACCCCCAGGGCAGATATGTGCTGCTTCATGATACCTTTCAGAACAGTGAGGTGATCCTACTAAATATCTACGGTCCCAACATCGACGATCCAGAATTTCATTTGCACCTCACATCCCTCCTCCACGCTTCCCTCTGATACCGATTCTTTGGGGGGGGGACTTTAATACAATTTTCAATGTGGATCTGGACAGATCCGGCTCCAGACTCCGCCAACTTACCAAAGCAGCCTATACAACACTGTCATCTCTTCCCAGATTAGCGTTGGTCAATGCATGGAGGCTTATCTATCCCGACTCCCGATCTTACTCCTTCTACTCTTCGGTACATGACTCCTATTCTCGAATCGATAGATGGCTAGTATCTGATGTGCTAATAAAGAACGTGACCCGCCTAATGATCCTTCCCCTAACCCTTTCAGACCACTCACCAGTAACTATCACACTTTCCTGGGGTCCAGACCGCGACCGGACTAGACACTGGAAAATGAAACCGCACTCCCTCCTTGACCCGGTATTTAGTTCTGAGCTGGAGACAGCCATTGAGGAGTTTTTCTAAATAAATACTGACTCGGTATCCTCTCAGGCCACCCTATGGGAATCTTTTAAAGTTTACATCAGGGCCATAGCGCTCTCCAAGGAAAACAGCACCCTTAAAGCGATTCCTAAGAGCATTGCAGAAAGTTAGTCCACACTATCAACTCTCGAAGCCCAATGCTCCCTACACCAAACTCCTGACACGCTAGTGTCCATAGGCGCGAAACTCGACACGTTTCAATC
This sequence comes from Ambystoma mexicanum, assembly GCF_040938575.1. Classification (NCBI taxonomy): domain Eukaryota; kingdom Metazoa; phylum Chordata; class Amphibia; order Caudata; family Ambystomatidae; genus Ambystoma; species Ambystoma mexicanum. The sequence continues at coordinate 88,663,867 of NC_090931.1, read as the reverse complement.
CCTGGCAGATCGCGAGCTGAAATTCTTGGATAACCCTGGCCTCGCTAGAAGGTATAGAGAAGGTGAGCGTCCTGGCTGCTTCCTGGCTCGGCTCCTCCCACGCAAGCTTGGTGCCCCACATATCCCTGGGGTGGAGAGGCTGATGGCTCTCTGGCCACCTCATCGCAAGACATCAACTCTGCATTCCTTTCCTTCTATGAAACCCTATATACCAATGCGGACAGCGCCCCGATACCGGAGATAGATTCTTACCTTGATGCCCTTCCCCTCTCTGTGCTCTCTCTTGAGACCATCGGCTCTCTTGACTCTCCATTTACCACTGAAGATTTCTCAGACGCCATAGACTCACTTTCCTCAGGGAAATCCCCAGGCTCGGATGATATTCCAATCGAATTTTATAAACGCTACAAGTCTCTCCTACTTCCCGCCTAATAGCCCTCTGGGAAGAATCAGTGGAGGCAGACAAATTCCCCCCCTCTCTCCGTGAAGCCACGATAACTGTCTTACTCAAACCTGGCAAACCCCCCACACAATGCGGATCGTACCACCCACTCTCACTCATTAACTGTGACGCCAAAATTTACGCTAAACTATTGGTGCTACGTCTAGCTGGCTTTATTCCAGGTCGCTCCACCTCCCTGAATCTGAGACGCCTCTTCAATATAATTAGTAGAATATATCCCGATGTCCACACAGTAGCCGCCACACTTGATATGCAAAAGGCGTTCAACTCTGTGTCATGGAAATATCTCTGGCGGGTTCTTGAAAAGTGCAAATTTGGCCCATCTTTTGACACCTGGGTCAGATTACTATACTCCGATCCGGTGGCCAGGGTCCGCACTGAGGAACGATACTCTCCCCTTTTCCATGTTGCTAGAGGGACGAGGCAGGGCTGCCCATTATCCCCCTTAATCTTCGCTTTAGCGATGGAATCATTTGAGGACATGCTACGACAATCCCACGCGCATAGAGGCTTACGAACTGCAGGTCAATCTGACATAGTGTCATTATATGCCGATGATGCGCTTCTCTTCATCCGCTCCCCCTCTACAACAGCCAACTCACTCTTGACCCAGATATTTGGCACTAATTTCGATCCTACATGTCCTCCATGGATACTTCATCTGTAGCCACGTCTCCAGCGTCCTACCCCCCTCCTTCCTGATCCCCCCTCCGAACTGCTGCCTTCCGATCCCGCACCCACTTTGTTTGTACACCCCGAATGTATATTCAAGCTGTAAGCTGCCTCTGAACACCTGCATTATGTGTACTGTTGCCATATTGAACCTGCCTTGTATGTTGCTCGCCTGCTCTTGTGCTGCCAAGCTAAATAAATAAAAAAAAAATTTAAAAAGGGAGGAGAACCACAGAGATTTTAGCCTTGCTGGCTTTCGTCAAACAAATCTTTGAGAGACTGACAGTGGAAGAAGATAAAAGGAAGAGACTCACTGAAATGAGATGAAAAATTGATGGAAATTTAGAGCTTTTATTGGAACGTTGGGAAGGGTAACTTTTATTTGTTGTTTTTTATTTTTATTATTATTTTTATTTTATGTTTGTTTTTTTTTCTCTTCCTTTTTTCTGTTTTCTTGATTTTATATACCTTTTAATTCTGGCTGTAATTTAATGGAAATTTGTTTTCTTTTTTAGTAAATAGCATAAAAAAGTTTAAAGGTAAAATATCGATATGCTAATTAAAAATAAAACTTGGTAACCAATCATTTTGTGAGAGGTAGGCAATTTTGGCTTTTTTTTTCCAATAGGACATGCGTCGACGGAATGGATGAAAAGGGTAGCAAAGCTGAATGGGAGGACAGAAAGGCATACATTTCTGAAATGTAGACGCAATTCCAAGTTTAGGAAGCAGTGATTTGCGCAGGTCAGGCAACAACTATGTAGGGAAAAATTCCGTCGTTTGGGGAAACATTGGGAAAATGAGAGAAAAAAAGGTATGTGGTGGACATGGTTGGCCTGGTAAGGCAATGGCTTCTGTGAATTTTGAGAAAAGCAATGCTCTGCTACATTCCCCCGATTCTTCCAGTTTAGGAAATCACACATTTTTCGTAATGTTTCACAAAACAAGCAATACCACAAGCCAAAAACTGACCCATGGTACAAAGCTTTTTTATGATTATGGCCTGAACAGACATACTTAGAATGTGTAAGTAAAGAAAACAAATGTGGTGAGGAAGGGCACGCATACATACACAGGGAGCCCTTTTGAAGGGTAGGTGACTTGTACAGGTTACAAAAGTGTATAGTGCCTAAAGCAGCGACTAAATGTCGGTTACATTTGGGAAATTAAAGGGCAGCAGCAAATGGTCGAAAAACGTTTTGAAAACCATGCAAACACAACAAATGTCCAACCTTCCCACATTGCCACAGGTGTCCCGACAAAACCGGTAACTCACATGTGTGGGTGCACCTACCTGGGTGCAAAGGGAAAAGGTTAAACCACTGGTAACCCCAAGTCTTTTGCTCTTGTGCACAACCTACAGATTTGGGCCTGGGGTGTCACAGCGACCAAGGAAAATAGGGAACCCCATGCATTTTTGAAAAGAGGACACACGTGGGAATCCACAGAGGTCTGACTTGCGTGAATCGCCTAAGAATGTATTACCCGCCATCCCAGGCAAAGTCCGAAATTTTGCAAAACAAAATCACAATTTTTGGACATTTCACTCAGCCCACCCACTGTTACACGCCGCCAACACAACATCTCCTACCGTCCCACGTTCCCAGAGGTTTCCCGATGTAAATGCTACCTCACATGTGTGGGTGCACCTACCTGGGTGCAAAGGGAAAAGGCTAAACCACTGGTTACCCCAACTCTTTCGGCAGAGCAGATTTTGCGGGATCTTGGTCATGTGGACAACATACAGATTTGGGCCTAGGGTGTCGCAGCCACCAAGCAAAACAGGGACCTGTATGAATTTCCGAAAAGAAGACGCCCGTGGAAATCCACAGAGGTGTGAATGTGCGAATCGCCCCAGATGTATTACCCACAACCCCAGGCAAAGTTTTAAATGTTTTGTGGAAAATGTTTAATTTTTGGACATTTCACTCTGCCCACCCACAGAAACACGCAGCCAACACAACATATCCTACCTTCCCACAGGTGTCCCGATGTAAATGGTACCTCAAATGTGTGGGTGCAACTACGTGGGCGCAAAGGGAAAAGGCTAAACCACTGGTAACACCAAGTCTTTCGGCAGAGCCGATTTTGATAAATGTTGCTCTTGTGGACAACCTACACATTTGGGCCTAGGGTATCAAAGCCACCAAGCAAAACAAGGAACCCCATGAATTTCAGAAAAGAGGTAATCCGTGGGAATCCACAGAGGTGTTACTTGCGCAAATCGCCCTTGAATTTATGACCCACAACCCCCGGCAAAGTCCGAAATTTGGCAACAAAATCACAATTTTCAGACATTTCACTCTGCGCATCCACTGAAACATGCGCCCAATACCACATGTCCTACCTTCCCCGTTCCCACAGGTGTCCCGTCGAGAACGGTACCTCACATGTGTGGGTATACCTACCTGGGCAAAGAGAAGAAAGGCTAAACCACTGGTAACCCCAAAGTGTTTGGGGAGACAACCTACAGATTTGGGCCTAGGGTGTTGAAGCCACCAAGGAAACGAGGGAACCCCATGCAGTTCCGGAAGGAAGACACCCGTGGGAATCCACAGAGGTCTAACTTATATGAATTTCCCCCAAATGTACTACCCACAATCCCCGGCAAAGTCCGAAATTCAGGGACAAAAAAACACTTTTCAGATATTTCCCTCCACCCACCCACGAAACACTCTGCCAACAACACATGTCCTACGATCCTGCATTCCCACAGGTATCCCAACAAAAATGGTACCTCAGATGTGTGGGTCCACCTACCTGGGCGCAAAGGGAAACGGCTAAACCACTGGTAACGCCCAAAGGGTTTGGGCAGACAACCTGCAGATTTGGGCCTTGGGTGTTGAAGCCACCAAGGAAAACAGGGAACCCCATACATTTCCGTAAAGAAGACACCCGTTGGAATCCACAGAGGTGTGACTTGTGTGAATCTCGCCAGGATTTATTACCCACAAAACCTGCCAAAGTCTTAAATTTGGCGAACAAATCAAATGTTCGGACATTTTACTCTGCCCACCCACCAAAACATTCTGCCAACACTATATATCCTACCTACCCGCATTACCACAGGTGTCCCAACGAAAATGGTACCTCACATGTGTGGGTGCACTTACCTGGGCGCAAAGGGAAAAGGCTAAACCACTGGTAACCCCAAGTCTTTCGGGAGAGCAGATTTTTTCGGGATTTTGCTCATGTGGACAACGTACAGATTTGGGCCTGGGGTGTCGCAGCCACCAGGGAAAACAGGGAACTCCATGCATTTCCGAAAAGAGGACACCCGTGGGAATCCACAGAGGTGTGACTTCTGTGAATCCCTCAGAATGTATTACCCACAAGCCCCGGCAAAATCCAAAAATTGGTCAAAGAAATCACAATTTTCAGACATTTCACTCTGCCCAGCCACCGAAACACGCCATCATCCCCACATGTCCTACCTTCCTGTGTTCACACAGGTGTCCGATGAAAACGGTACCTCACATGTATGGATGCACCAAAAGGATAAGGCTGACCCACTGGTAAGCCCAAGCCTTTCGACAGAGCAGATTTTGCTCATGTGACAACCTACAGATTTGGGCCCAGGGTGTTGAAGCCACCAAGGAAAACTGGGAACCCCATGCACCTCCAAAAAGAAGACACCCGTGGGCACCCCCCTTTCCATTAAAAACATCCATGGTGGTTTAGTGGGCCCACACACCCACCCAACATAAGTTATAAACATTTTTCTTATTATTTTGCCCCTTTCACATTAGTGTCCCTATCTGCCCCCAGGATAGGCAAAGCGTACTGCCCCAAGCATTGGGGGGGCATTCCAATGTTTTCAGGTGGCCCTCTCCGCCCACCCCAAAGGGATTGGCATCTCATGTACTCCTTCCTAGGGGTAGATTGCACTAGCAATCTGCCCCCAGGGAGGGCTACATGAGATGCCCCCATCCATTTGAGATGTGGGGGAGAGGGCCACCTCCCTTTCCACTAAAAACATCCATGGTGGTTTAGTGCCCCCCCACATTAGTGTGCCCATTTGCCCCCAGGGTGGGGAAGACGTACTGCCCCAGGCTTTGGGGGGGCTGTGACAAGATTTCTGGTCGCCCTCTCCTGCCATCCCAAATGGATGGGTGGGCATCTCATGTAGCCCTCCCTGGGGGCAGATAGGGGCAGAAATCTGCCCTCACACAGGGCTCCATGAGGTGCCCCCATCCACTTAGGGTGGGGGGAGGGCTAACCCCCTTTCATGATAAAAAAAAGCCTGGTGGTCTAGTGGCCCTGGGCCCCCCCACACTCACCTGAAATAATTTGTTTTTGTTGTTGTTTTGTTTGGGACCCCTTCCCTAGGGGCAGATGGGCACCCATCGGCCCCCAGGGGGGCCCAACCCTGCAGCCCCATGCTTGGGGGGGCCTGCACCAACATCTCTGGTGGCCCCCACCCCCCACCACAAATATATGGGGGGATCTCATGTAGCCCTTCCTGGGGGCCGGTAGGGACAGAAATCTGTCCAAAGGAGGGCTACATGAGGTGCCCCCCATCCACTTAGGGTAGGGGGGAGAGGGCCACCCCCTTTCATTTGGCAAAACATTCCTGGCAGCTAGTGGCCCCCACCCCCCTATTTGGCCCCATCTCTAGGTCAGATGGACACATGAGTGTGCACATCTTCCCCCAGGGGGTGCATACGTACTGCCTCAGGCTTAATGGGGTGGATCTACCAATGTTTCCAGTGGCCTCTCCACCCCACCCCAAATGGATGTGGGGCATCTCCTGTACCCCTTCCCAGGGGCAGAAATCTGCCCGTAGGGAGAGCTACATGAGTTGCCCCCCATCCACTTAGGGTGTGGGAGAGAGGGCCACCCCCCTCCCCCCTTTCATTTGCCCATAAATTGCTAGTGGCTGGTGGCCCCCACCTGCACCCAAAACTCAGTTTATTTTTTGTTTTTTTGTTTGCCCCCTTCCACGGGGGCAGATGATCACCCATCAGCCCCCAGGGTATTGGCCCCATGCTTTGGGGGCTGGGGGGTGAGGGCTGCTTACATACAGAAACAGATACCTGGTGGTCTAGTGGGAATCTCTGGGCACGGATCAAGCACTCCTCGCCCGATCCGCACCCAGCAATGCTTTAAAAAAGGTTTCATTGGAAAGGGTAGAGTGTCCCCTTTCCACTGACACCTCCCTCGATCTGAATGGCACAATAGTGCTGCAGATCGATGGGGAGAAATGTGGAGACTCACCTTTCATTTTCACTGCGGCAGCCTTTTTCGGCTGCCATGTTGAAAATTACTTTCAGTTTCACGTCGGCGTGCATTATGCACGCCGACGTGAAACTGAAGGTAATCCAACCTCCAGCCCGTGAGGAGGAACCTCCTCCTCACATAGCCCGGGGGTTGGATTATGGTTTTGTGCGATCCCTGCTTTGCAGGGATCGCTCAAAACAGAGTGCTAAAAAGGATGAGCTATCTCGTCTTTGGAACTGCGTACCTAATGTCAAGGATGAGATACCTCGTCCTTGGCACTAAAGAGGTTAAGCAATGTAATTCCTGGTATCCGACCGGATACAAGGTGAAGCAAGTTTCCCAAATGTTATCTTAAAATCCCACTTGTGGTTGCATTGCTAGATGTTGGCCCCTTTAATAGCAGCTAATTTGTGTCTAATTTCTATTTTGCAATATCTGGAGCATGGATATGTTCACTTGCAGTCACAAATAATCCATCTGCTTCAGTAGCCGTTCCTTTGCAACCTTTTTTAAATATGTACTTTCTCTTGTTTTCTCTTTTACTAAAAGGTATTCTTGAAGATCCAGCAGGTCTTTGCCTCTCTGTGATTTCACCTTTTCAACGACTATGCTGCTACTCTATGCCATTCGTACATACCTAAAAGTAGAATAATTGTAATTCAACTATAAAACATGGCTATTTTTTTTAAATAGATTAAACCTCATCATTTTAATTCTACAATAAACCATGTGTCTCTTTAAATTTTGCTTAAACCTTTTATTCAATTACCTTGGCAAAATATCTCCTTTGTTTTTTAGCTCTACTTCTATTTCCACCTCCCTCTGAAAGAATCTCTGGGGCAGTTAATAACCAACCTTCTAAACTGTCATTTCTCTTGCTGTCTGAAAGCTCCATTCTACTCAGTTTCTATGATAACAAATGGATCATTGCTGGACCTTCTCTGTTCACTTTGTGAAATCTACAGCTGACCTTCAATGTGTAGGGTTTTCAGAATGCTTTACACAGGCTTTCAAATTCGAAAATAAAACAGCTTTGGTGAAATGCCTTTCGAAATACGCTCCACAAGTAACATATTTCGATTAAAAAGTGTTTGTGGAAATAACAATGAACCCGGATAGACATTAGTAGTGAATGGTGGAATGAGTCAGTGCAATACCAATGAGGGTTATTAATCTTTTCCTAGCCAATCGCAGTTGATAGTAACTCCTGGGAGTATACGAAGAGCCGGAACCCCTGGAAAACTGAACCCCAAATGCAAAAAATAGGGCTCTGCAGTACTTCAGTAGATGTTACACCAGGCTCAGATGAAAGCTCACAGAGCCATATGTAAAATCAATGTTTGCACCTACAGAAAAAAGTGAGAGACTGTGATTCCTCTGTGAAAATAGAATACATCTCTTGTTGTGATTAAAAAAAGACCCTTGACTCATCTTATGCGTATCACTCGTGATCATCCCGTGACACTTACCTCATGTTGAAAATTAAACTTGACATTGGCATCTCTGCTATCATTGGCAGGTGTGTACTTGGCAAATAGAAAATACAAAAAAACTACCATCATATCAGGATGCCAATAGACAAACATTGCCTCACATTCTTGGAAGGAACTGAGAATAAGGCTGAAAACACAGCGATTAAAAATATGTCTTAAGATGTAAATTACCATATAGCTTTCTTGCTATATATAAGTGCCAGGCAAGTGTAGTCATTGTAGATCTCAAGATGGAGAACACCGTACAAGAGCAAGAGACCTCTAGCTCGAGCCTACAAGAACTCCTCGACAAATATCTTGATGGAAAGCTGCTTTTGGAAACATACCTTAGGAAAGGATCCGGATTCTGTAATGATACGATAGACCAGATATTTTCTTGTTTGATCAAGCTCTTCTCTTCAGGTATGTATGGTTGACATTTCTCTTGATTCAAGCAGGCTCTATACTGTCATTTCTAGATCTAGGTCAACAAATCCAGAACCCCCAACTGCATTAATAGCTCCATGCTTGATGGAGAGGAACTTTGTGACCTTCAGATATTGCTTGGTAAAGGGTATGTAAAACATGTGCCAGTGCACAGAAAACCCTGTCAGTGCAAGCAGGGAGTGGGACACGTGGTGTAAAAGTTTGCTGTATACTTTAACAGGGATAAGCAAGTGTTGTGAGCACAAGGGTTTCCTCAATTTTTTTAAGGGGGCTCTGGTATGTGAGGAGAGATACAGCAGAAAAAAAAAGTACATATACCACTAGCTACCCACCTCTAACACACCGAAAGGTGGCTACTTGTCAGAAATGTACCTCACAGTAGGAATTTCATAGGATTATATCACCATTACTAACATCACGCAAAAAGAAATCACTTTTAAGGTTAGCAACCTGGCTACTTGTTTTGCATGCTCACAAACACCACCATCACTGTTTTTATCATGTTTGAGTAAAACAATTTTTATTTATCTCTTTAGGTCACCACACTGACACATAGACGCCATGTTGCCAGTGTAACGTGTTTCTTTAACCTATCGTGTCCTTAAGACGGGGCGTTGGACTTTACTGACAAGCTTTAAACTGCAACAGTGTTGTCTTTATCCCTAGAAACATATTCAAATGTTGACGCTATTATACCATGTTGTTGTATAATTGAAAATGCGATCAAAATACACCATTACTAACATCACGCAAATTGTACATTACAAATGTTTTGGTGTCTGCTTCTTCCGCCCATTTGTGTTTCTACAAATAACGAACCCTGGAAATAGGTTTTTGATGTTGTTTTACCATGCTGTTTGATATAATAATTAAAATATGCTAAACACATTTCTTTGTCTATGGTGGGAGATATAATCCTATGAAATCACTACTGTGACGTATACTTTAACAGTCCTGAAAAAAAATTCTGTTGCCATTATGATTATAATGTCAGTATTTTTGCTATTGATGCATAATTCCAACGCAATGCCCATGCTGGCGTAATTGCTGTGAAGTGTTTTCATCACTGGGTAAATAATAGGGGCATTCCAGCTGTGTTTAATGTCACCTAAACATTCACTAAACTGTTCATTAGGCCAGGGTGAATTTCTGGAGAAGGGATAGGTTAGGTTTAAAAAATCACTCTGCAACCCCTAGAAGAGTTGGCAAACTCATTAAAATTGAGGAGATATTAATTAAGGTGGTGAGCCGACCCTGTCGATAACGGCCCAAGTTAAGGGCCTGAGCGAAGCAAGGGTCCCTTAATGAGGGCAGCAGTGACGTTACTGACATGGTCAGCCCACCACTGAGGTTAATATTGCCATTAGCACCCATGCTGTTCCCTACATGGCTGCTAATTGTGATTTAAAAACAAAAAAAACGTACCTTTGTTGTGCGCCACACAGTGCTGCTGTCAGTGAAGTCTGTTTTCCATGTTGATAACTGTCATGTCATCAAAATGAAAATGGACTTTGCTGATAGCAGTAGTGCGCGGCGCCAGACCGTGCAACAAAGATACGTTTCTTTGTTTTTCTTTTGAAATAAAAGAGATACCATTAGCACTCGTGGAGGAAACTACACGGGTGCAAAGTGGTGAAGGGGGAGCGGGGAATGGAAGGGGCCCAGGCTGCTCGGAATGCAGGCTTGTATCTTACAATGCCGCCTGTGTTCCAAACATCCTGATTGCCCAGAGCCCCCTCCCAGGGTGCTAATGGCCAGTCACTGTTGGCTCAGAGTTTCCACTAGAGACCCATATTTGTGTTCTGAAGTTTGCCATCTCAAAATGGATCCGCACTACAAATTGTATTTCTATGAAGATAAGAGAGGGGTAAAATAAAAGGAGAAAGAAACGGTGCTCCACAGTAGTTACAGGTGCCAGGCTAAAGTCATCATTCGCTCACAGATTATTTGATTTCTGTTTAGAGTTGAAAAGGTTCAGATGAACTTTTTAGGGTGGAATCAGTGATTCAGAAAACACAGAACCATCCAATAATTCAGGTATTTCGACTTTTCCGCATACAATTTAACCCAGGCTTACTGCACAGGGAGTTATAAAAGTATTCCTGTACTGTGCTGTTTTACTTCCTTATTTTTCTTTTTTTGTAATTGACAGCAGGAAGAAACATTCTGTTTCAGGGCACTGATGTGAAACGCGGGGGTGTTGCTAGGTATGGAAAAGTTGTGGGGCTAAGCTAATGCCGGGACTGTCAGGACTCGGGGCTAGCTAGCCTTTTGGCTGTAGCCCCGGAAATTCTATCTGGGGCTACAACCAAAAGACCAGGGGCTATAGCCCCCTCAGCCCCCCACGCAGCAACGCCTCTGGTGAAACGTAAAGGGAGTAGGACATTAGGGAAAAAGGAGCATGAGGAGGGCGGTAGGGCAACTTCATTCACTGCGACTCCAGAATTTTCATTCCTAAAGGTAGTTAAGTTGCAGATATAACACAAACATTTAAATGCATGCAGCCTGCATTTATTGACTTGAGTGTGAATGCAGGTGTATCACGACCAAATAACCTTGGTCCGTGACTTTCCGTTCCGATTATAGAGTCTGGCTGAAAAAAAGAGGTAGCCTCCAGTAGGAAAGAGAAAGAAGTTGTCAGATTTATTGGAGCCGCACCAATTGTAAATGGTAGTACAAATAAGGGAGGGCGGATGCCTTTAAGGAATTAGCCTACAACCACAGGCTAAGTTCATTGTAAATGATTTGTGAAAAACCCAACAGGCTCCTCATTCAAAAAGTCAAAAAAGCATAACTCGTTACCAGTATCTAAGAATGTATATCAATAGATGTAAAAAAAAAAAAACATACAGAAAAGGGCTATTTAGAATAAGCCAGCATTACGTCTCATGAAATGTCAATTTTGGTGCATTATTGTTAGTATGGTGACATCCCGATTTCAGTACATAAATTAAAGCACCTGGAGAAGGGGGCATTCAGCTTTTCTAATGAACCAGTCAACCTGCTTTGGGAAATGAGGACAATTGGCAAGGCATGGGGAGAGTGACCGGACAGGGCCCTGCTGGAACTACCAAGGAAATGATTTCCAGACATTCTGTGAGACAGTAGCTGTTGGCAAGGTTGCCACTCGCTTTCAACCTGGTTTGCATCAACAGAACCAATGTGTTCCTTAGATCTCTTGTGTCTGACTTTTATATTCTACTGGGTTATTTTTTAATTATTTCTTAGTTTTCATGTATTCATTTTGCTCCTATTATAGGCTGTTTGATGTCACTTCTTGTGATTCTGTCAGGGTCACATGTCATGTTATGTCACTTCCTGTGATCACATCTGAAATTGGGGATTTAGAGAACAGACTGCTACTTCTGCTGCATATGATCTTGATTAAAAGACACAAGTGACAATATTAACTATCCTGGAACCCATTAGATTGTTTCACACCTTGAATGTCAGTGTTACTTGACTTTTCAAAGCGCATACCTTATATTGATCTGCCATTGGCATCGGAGAGAACCATCAAGCAGAGCAGAAAAGGCCCCACTAATGGTAGAGTGATTGGATTATTTGAAAGGCATAGCGCCTACACTTCTGGATCTACACTGGCTTTTTAGGAGCCTTTTCATTTCAGCTCAAATTGAGTTAATTGGCCTTAAATCAATGCTTGCCATTGGTCTTATATATTTAGAGAATCAAATTTGTTAGAACCTTAGGGATGTGTGTTGGTCAAATGGGGATGCTATATTTTAGAACTCGCTCAGCCCAGCATGCACTGATATTGCTTGAGTGATGTTTCAGCTGTTTATGAAAGATTCTCTTTCACTTTTAAGCTTTCTCTTACAAGCCTCCTGTAGCTTTTCATTGTGCGTGGCTAAGAATACTCATTGGGGTGAAAGGAAACTGACACCAACTAACGTGTTCATGAGGGGGTTGGTGGAGATGGGTGCAATTGAGGGTCTTGAGTCCAACATGGGAAGTATTAGGCCTTTAAAGGTGCAGCTCCCAGGGAGTTAACATTTCTCAAGCATGCATCTTAACATTGGCTTGAGTTTTGTTCACTGTATGAAACATAAGTGTCATATACTTATTGTTTATTTTTATTTTTACTTTGCATTTGTGATAAACAAATAGATTAATTCTAGTCAAAAATCTAATTTCTAACAAGGCAATAGCATTATGCTTGAATCGATATTTAATATATTAAAATATTTATTAAAAATCTATTTGTTTTTTCATGACCCTGTCTATATACTTGGTACATAAGTAATAAAAAAATAAGGAAACAGCCTTTTTATTTTTATTTATTTACTTATCGTTTTATATTAAGCAATATTTTGTTATTTTCTCCATGTAAACTATGTTTCTTTAAAGTCCTGTTCCATATGTTGCACGTTTATGTTGTGCAGGGATGTGCCATTCATTGGTGGATACAGCCAGTAAAATAAAATTGATGAACATAAGAGGACCAGACATGCTCATTTGGTCACACATGTTGGTATGGAAGTACATGCTTCATACTTTTAATGTATTCAGATCTGATGTCTATTTTTTGTATTTTTCTAACCAGGTCGTGTGAAAGGAAACACTATGATTCAATTCAGTTTGGGCCCCTACATCTATTACAGCTTTCCAGCCTGTGCATATTTTAAAGAAATCATTGTTGCAACCTCGACTAACAACTGCTTGGAGGAGCTAGAGAAATGGCGGAAGAACGAAGCCGATGCCCTCGACATGAGTCATATAGCTGAGTTTGTTTGTGAACGGGAAGGCAACAGGTATGCAATCACCCGTGATGCACCTATCTGCATTTACGTAAAATGAAATCACCAAAGATGGACCGAATTGCTTCCAACTTCACCAATTTGTCCCTTTTAGTTTCACCCTTTCTCTCCCTTTCATGCACCACAATCATTCCTAACTATTTCTATTGAAAAACACACTGTATTCTATTCCCACGTGTTGTACCCTACTCAAATTCCACCAAATTTTTACATGTTTTGCACATCTGCACATTCCCATTGACAGCTCTCATTAATATACATTCTAAATTGCACATGCAGTGAGATGTCAGTCTTACCTCTTGGACTACTATTATAGCCTAAGGGATCCCCCTCATAATAAGAGTTCCAGCCCAAGGTTCAAGAAACAGTAGGCCAGGAATAGCAGCAGGGAGCAGTAGGGAGCAGCACAGTTCAGTCAGACAACACGAAAATGGTCTTGAGACAGAGGCAATGAGGACATAAGGAGGATACTCTACCTTTACACACATGTGCCCGAATGATGTGTTTAGGATATACAACTGCATGGCAGGAAGAGTCCAGCAAGGACAGCCAGTTTAACCAGCAATGAGGACGGGCAGAAGGTCAGGAAAATCCCAGCAAAAGATCCCAACAGCCAGGAGAAGCAGGGATGCAAGAACAAAAGAGTCAGAACCCAATCAGTTTGCCGAAACCTGGATCATCAGCAGCCCATCTCAGCAGCAGACGTCCAGAGATTCATGAAAGAATCTGAAGAATGGAGGGGTCTATCACTGATAACACATTCAGTCAGAGGCCGGCCAAATCCAACCCACCAATCACATACTTTGCAGCACAGATAGTTGATGGTGATATGCTAATCAATCAGTCAGGGCTTAAAAATGGCCAAACACATAATCACCCACGGGTAGAGTGTAGATTGGGATGTCTAGTGGACTTTAAAAAAGTTTGTTTTAGTTATAACGTCGATAGATGTGACTAAAGGTGACTCAAGGTGAGTCTATGCTAGCAAAGCTGCCATTTTGACTATTGTCCACCAAGACGAATAAAGACAACAAAACAAAATGGACAGGAACATGGCTTAAAATTACTTTTTTGTATCCACTGGTTACTACATATGTACATTGGGCTACCAATGCAGTAAAAGTGGCTACAACTATGGTGCAGCAATACTACATTTCAGATATCAACTTCCCACACCACACCTTCAGGCTGATCAGATCATCCAGGAACCAACATTTTTTGCCTACATATAAGCCCTTTCCTGGTAGCCATGTTAGCTACTAAGGTGAGCGCACAATCAACATGGTTGCACTTATAATGAGTCTTCAATTGAAGTACCTCTCTGCACAAAAGAAAGACAAAAACATGGAAACCAGAAAACACTTTAGGGGACAACAGTTAGTGAGAAAGATTACCAGAAATGAAATGATGTCCTATCACTGATGTAGGCTGAATTCCTTTCTGCATTTAACGGGACACAGCTGCAGAACATACCTCATGATGAATGATCTATATAACATACAGCTTTTTCTCAAAATGATTTGGCAGCGATGTTAAAGGGGAAATGTCATGAATTATTTGATTCAGAATCACTATACTATTTACCAGTGACTCATTGAGAATACTAACATAGCTGTAAACAATGTTAATTAGCCCCAGAATTGATCCCGACAGTTGGTGGGCCAATTTGCCCACTGTCTTCCAGGATGCTACGGCTCAGGTGACAAAGTGTCAACAATAAACTGAACTGATCACTATGGGACACTTTCTACAACAATGAGACACCAAGGATGTTCTTAAAATGTATCGATCATCATTCATAGTTTTTCCGATACGTGTCAAACTTGCAAAAAACACATTTACAGCACAATCATAAAAAACATAATAAACATAATTGATGAACCCTCATTAAACACTATTTCATATATATAAAAATACATTTAATAAGCTTAACTTAAATGTATATATTCACAGATAAAGAACCTACTTTTGTTAGCACATCAAGTCTATAATATTTTCGGGTATCACTATTCAGGTGTACACATTAATGTTACTAAGGGGATTGGACCCTTTGACTGCTATTAGCATCTATGCTATTTCGGATGTCCTTACCATTTGACTTTTTCTAAGATTTTACCAATTGTTGGTATTTATCCTGCTTTACTACTTTCTAATCATTTAGTGCAATTGCTCATTTTACTACTGGATTCACGCCTTCATAACAACCAGATTGGTCGAAACACGTGTCAGCTGTTTATAACCAATAAACCCTGCATACAGGCAGATGACCTTTGGTTCCATATTCTGATGTGATTGCGTATTTTCTGGAACTGCGCATTGGATATACCTTTTATCTAATTGTTTCTATATTTCTAAAGTGCATGGTGCGAGAAGACTTGAGATTCAAGTATCAATAGTTTTGCTTAGCAGCAAAATCCCTTTGCATAGGTCATTAGGGCTAAGCTACAGAAACAATTCTAAAATATGTACAAGCAAGTGGCCTGGAAATCATGTATGGTGTCCAGTCATTTGGTCGACTGAAAACTGGTCGAATGACATTTGGTCGACGCAATTTGGTCGAAAACCAAATGGTCGAATTTTTTTTTTTATTTATATATTTATTTTTTGGGTTTTCGTTTAGTAAAAAAAGGGGTTTTTAGAGAAAAAAGGGGGTTGGGGGGGACCCCCCCAAAAAAATAAAAAAAAGGGTTAAAATAAAAAAAATAAAAAATTCGACCATTTGGTTTTCGACCAAATTGGTTCGACCATTTGTCTGGTCGACCAATTTTTTTCGACCAAATGCACTTTGAACTCCCAAGCCAAGCTCTAGACAAAAATTAGGCGACTGCATATATTATATTAATTTTCTTGATCACTTTACAGTTTTCCAGTTATAAATAGTTTATTTTGACTACAGTCATAATGTATCAATAATGGGCTTAACTACAGGAAACATTTTTTACCTTGATAGTGAAATGATCCAAATCTGAAATTGACAATTCGCAAAAAGTAAATGTATAATGACATTTTACAATGATAATGTGGCTGTCTTTCCACCTGTTATTGAACTGTTCATTGTCTTCCCTTTTACTACCTTTTTATTAATTTCCTTCTTTTTTTTTCATGATGTTTTTCTCTTTTCTATTCTCATTGTCTTATTTTCCTTGCTTTTCATTTAGCCTCCTCTAGGTTTTCTTTCTTTCTTTCTTTCTTTCTTTCTTTCTTTCTTTCTTTCTTTCTTTCTTTCTTTCTTTCTTTCTTTCTTTCTTTCTTTCTTTCTTTCTTTCTTTCTTTCCTTCTTTCTTTCTTTCTTCCTTCATTTCTTTCTTTCTTACCTGTTGGACTATTAATAAGAACGTTTTAGATGTTGATTGAAATTGTAATCTCAACAATATGAGAGAAAAAAGTTAGAATATGAACATGCATAGATCCCAGAGGATTAACATGTATCAGGGCCATACATCATTTGCTTTGCAAGGGCCAGATTAGAGAAACTTGTGCACTGGTGCAAGTGCTAAATTGTACAGTATTAGCAGTAGTGCAAACCTTGCCCTGGCACAAAAATACATTGAAAGGATAGTTCTCTGGCCAGGGGTAAACTTTGTACTTGTGCTAATATCATCCAAAATTGCACTTGTCATGGTGTAAAGTGTTTCTACTATGGAAATCGTTGCCCTAGTGCTAACACCGTGCAACTTTGTACTTGCACTGGTGCAAGTTAGTATAATATGATATGCAAAAATGACAACTATTATGAAATTTAGGTTCAAACTACGGTATGGTTTGGAAGTTCTGAGACCTTATTTACAAATACCAGGAGATTTGAGATTCTGCAGGTTATGCAGAATAAACCATACCCTAATTTGCTAACTCTTCACCCACTCTGATAGTTTGAATGATATTCAATGTAAATTAAATACTTCAACAGATTTGTTCACGACATTCTATTTCTTTGCAGTAAAATATACCAGGAACTTTCCACGAATGAACAACAAATATCACTTATATTTGGTTTACTTAAATTTTAGTGGAAGTAATGTAACTATATTATGGGGTGTGAATTTTAGAAGCAAGAACATATATTTGTTAGGAACATTGAATTATTAGGTTCTTTTATATTTTCATAACTGTGGTGATTCTGCTACTGGTCTTATCACTCTTCTTTTGTTAATTGCATGAGTTGCTTAGGCTTAAACTCTAGACTATATGGCATTATAATAATAAAGATATACATTATTGATACACCATAAGAGCAGCAATGGCGAGACAGTTGGCAGCCAATTGGGGGAAAATATACAGGGTCTTTAAACATGTTTTTACAAATCTGTTAGTGTTATTCAAGATACCACAGATATTTATTCCAGATAACACATTTTATGGAAGTTTCTCTTCAATACACACTAGAGCAACTCCGATTTGCCTCTCCTTCCGTATTGGTGGTTCTCAAACACTGAAAGTGGAGCAGATCTGGGGATGCCGGACTATCCTTGAGATGCTCATCTTCAAATCTGATTCACAAGGATTTGCTGAAGGGCATCTCAGACATGTGACACTTGCTCCAGTTTTAGGGCTTAGGAATCAGTTATCAGGTAATAAGGACCAATCTGAGATGCTCACGTAACATAAGAATAATAAAGGAAATTGATTTAAAGGGAGGATTACACGTTTTCCAACACTTCTTTTTTTCTCACTGAATATCATTCTTTCACATAGATTTCTAAAATATTTCTTACAGAATCAGTAGATCTATTCTTTAAAAATTAAAATCTTATTTGGTTTAATTCAAGTTTAAATAAAGGTAAACATGCTCAAACTCAAGCGCATGTTTTGGCCAGTGCATGGGATCGTCTGAGACTGATTTACATCTTATTTGCACCTGGAGAAGGGTGTTCAGCCAATCAGATGACTGGAAACGCAGGAAACAAATTACATTGCCCCGTCCATGTACCACTAGCTACCCAAGCCCCTTCCCTGGAAATCAGCATTTCTTTCAGGTGCCTTGGCACTTAGCAACAGCCACCTGCCAACCCCCATGCCTGTCCCCCCTCCACTCACACATCACCCCCTAACCACCTTACCCACCCCCCACTTGCTTCCCGTCCTCGGGATGCACCAATCAAGCTCCCTTGATCCTTCCATGTAAGACGTTCTGCTCTCTATTCAGTAGGGTGGCAGCCATCTTTTTTTTATTCATGCGAGATGGTTCTTGCTCAATACATGCAGAGACAAGAAATATGTTTATGTTTATTAGGTTTATATAGCAATATAAATTTACAATATAACAACAAGGTACAATAATGGAAGAAGCATATTTACAATCATGAGACAAACCAGTGAAACAATATGTAGAACAGTTTCCTTAGAGGGAGTGTGAGAAGGAAGGGAGAGCAGGTAGTCAAGGGAAGAGGAACAATAATTCAGTTATCTGATTTAAATTCAAGCAGGTGTGAGAAGGAATGGGAAGGGGAAGGCATGAAGGGGATAAGAGGGGAACAGGGGAGATGGGGAGGAGTGACGATAGAAGGAAAGTCAAGGGGGGGTTAAAAAGAAGGGCTTTCAAGGAGGCGCGGAAGGAGGTGTAGGTGGGGATGGAGCGGATAGAGAGAGGTAAGGAGTTCCAGTGTAGGGGGGCCAAGAACTGAAAGGATGCCCTTCTACCCTTTCCACTTCCATTTTCTGAACACTCCCTCATTGGCTTCTTTCAAAGAGTCACACACCCATCCAGCAATAACATCTAAAACCTCTACACATAACCCTGCCATCTCTCTTGAACACTTTGAATCTCAGAGTACACATCTCCTCTTAATAATACACATCTCCATCAAAAACTATTTTGCGACTGGCCAACATTTCTATTTCCAGATTCACTGAGATCTGCATCTAAGAAAATATAATACAGGAATGCTTCCATTTAAAAAAATGTTTTCTTTAACTCTTTCACAAATATATACATGTATAGAGGGTTCCTGCTACCTACCCTGAAATAAGGTTCCCAATAAGCATATTGGGGGTCATTATGATCCTGGTGGTAGCCGTGCCGGTAAATACTGGCACGGTTGCTGCGGTATCATTTTCATTTTGGCGCCCGCGAATGCGCAATTACCGGGTCATTACGGCCCGCTGGACCCGGTAATTGGCCATTCGCGGGCGCCAGAAAAAAATGCTCCCCATTCCCATTGAGCCCAAGAGGGCTCAATGGGAATGGCGTGGTCGGATGCACCCGCACCATTCAGAATGATGCTGATGCATCCAATATGCTCTGCTCTCGGGTGCCGGTATGCCCACCAGGTCAGACCTTGCAGGCGGGAAGGCACCCGCGAGCAGAACTCATAGTTTACCAGTACCATTGTTACCGGACCGGCAAACTTATAATGAGGCCCATTGTCTTTTTTAACCACTCTAGCAAATACCATTCAGTGCAGCATTCATCACCTGTTCACATAAAGCAGCAACCAATTAAAATGCTCTGCATTTCAAAATGTTTCTTTTACTTTTCCATAAAATAAGGGAACACCAAATAAAATAGACCTGTATGCCATTTTGAAATGCCAATTACTGTCTCACAGTTTAATAACTTGGCAGCACATGCATACCTTGCAATATAGCCCATTCCAATGTATAGGTGCTTCTTATGTCTTTCTTTGTTCCTTTGCAAAGGAAAAAACACGACTAAACTTCACAATTTCCAAATGTGACATGTATTCTAAATAAACATATGTAATGCTGAGCTTTTCTAAATATTTTTTAAAGCCTTTTTAAGAATGTAAATAAATACATGTCTCCATTTCGAGCAGCAGTGTGTTACTTTTGAAGTAGCTTCGAAGTAGCTGTTCGCTGGAGGACTCTGTGGAACCTTTCCTACACTGCTCTTGGGAACCAGGCTCCCCCCCTTTATTATGCTACATTAAGGAGACTCAGCGCGCTCCAGAAGTAGCTTCGAAGTAGCTGTTCGCTGGAGGACTCTGTGGAACCTTTCCTACATGGCTCTTGGTACGACGTGCAATGTTGAACTTTTACAGACTCTGATGGACTTTTCTTTGCCCATGGACTCTATATGCACTGTAACATAGAAACATATAATTGTATATGTTTCTTAAGCATTATAGTACCTAATACTATTATATTTCTACTCTTTTTAGGGAACCAAGCTCTGCCCCCTTTATTACGCTACATTAAGGAGACTCCGCGCGCTCCAGTGCGCGCGCTCCAGAAGTAGCTTCGAAGTAGCTGTTCTCTGTTCGCTGCTCGCAGTGGAACAGCGGTGTCAGATCCCCTCTTTTGTTACACTAGAATCCTCGTCTTGCTAGTTGTTAACATTGCGCATACGGTGTGCAGCCTGGCTCCTATTAAACCTGCTTGCCTCCTGGTGTGGCCTATTTCAATTTTAGCCCTTTATGAATGTGCCCCAAACCAGTTTCATATTGTTGACCCAGACGCTGTGAGGCTGACACAGATGCTGTGAGGCGAGAGGTGCAAGGTGAGGTGCGAGGCATTATTTTTCTTGCCAGTTACAGCGATTTCAAAACTTCAGCCTTTCTTCTTATGATCGCTGTGATTGTGAATATTTTTATGATCGTGCATTGTCCACTGTTAAATGTAAAGTGTACACTGTTAGGGGGTTAAAGTTTTGACTGAATTTTACTTCGTGTTTTTACATCTCATTAGGAGTACTCTCACCATTGCAGTTTGTACAGTTTTATCTGTTTTATTTGTCTTTATGTGTTTTGCAAATCACTGCCCTGTTTAATATATGCTAGTTAAACTGAGAGATAAGTGCATTGCGATTTAGATACAAACCAGCGATCTTAACAGGCTTTATTCAAATTTAGCTGGCAATATTTATACCACTGTTTATACCCTTATCAGTCCCCAGTTAACAGTCTCTTCAGACTGTTTTAGTCCCGTTACATTCACGCAGTAACTTGATTTTAACGCTATGGCAGACCACATATGCGAAATTGAAATGCATAAAACCCTGAGGAATAGGCGAATATGCATTCCTAAGGTTATGACGCATGTGCCATTCCAGGACAACCATATTACTACCTATTTTGCCAAAAATGCTCTGCTTTTAAACAATGAACAACAATTTGCCCTAGCGGCACAATTGTTACTACCAATGTCTAATAAGCATTGTATTGACATCGCCGATGCACTAGTAACTAAGCTATCCAGTGAGCTAGCTAGGTTGTGTCAGCTCTAAGCTTTTACATGATATATTGGGTGGAACAAAAGCCCCCATCCTGAATTCTGAAATGGTAGAAGCTACCCTTACATATGCAGACAAAGACCTACTTCAAAAAAATGTGGACATGCTGATCGATGTGGTTAAGCAATCTCCTGAGGCCGCCCAAGTATTACAATCTGATGTTGTCCCTGTAGTTGCTCCTGCATCTCTTATCACATGTACCATAGATTTACCTGGTTCTAAACTGGAAGAAATGGAGGTTGAATATTTTATACTTTACGCCCCCGTCCAAACCTATGAACTTGCCAGTCTTAAATGAGCATGGCCCCCATGTGCCTTGTTTTCCTACAATAGAAAACTCTAATATTGCTGATCCAGTATTGAATACAC
The DNA here is from genome assembly GCF_040938575.1 of Ambystoma mexicanum. Lineage (NCBI taxonomy): Eukaryota > Metazoa > Chordata > Amphibia > Caudata > Ambystomatidae > Ambystoma > Ambystoma mexicanum. The sequence goes on along the minus strand of NC_090931.1, from coordinate 88,642,258 downwards.
TATCATTATTTAAATTTAAGTCAACTGGTAAGTCATCAAGTTATGTGGATGATCCAGTAACAAAAAGTGTAATTACGGACCATGGTCCAATTCTTGACGATGGTGAGCTCGATTCTAGTATGTCCTCTGATGAAAAATGTGATGCTTTGGAAAACTTGCTCACATCCCTACTGTCAAAATGTACTTTATTGGAATCAAAAATCGACATTCATTCTCTGCGTTTACATAAGAGTCTGAGTAGTAAATGCGGCTTTCATTCTATGCCACAGCCTAGGTTAACACCATCTATTCCTCGATCTGCTATAAGCAAGACTACGGCTTGTGTATTATTGTTACAGCGTAAACAGAGGAAACCAAATCGTATCTTCCAGGCATTTATGTATCGGAACAAAACTACAAACAAAGCGAAAACATGTAAAACAAATGCTACCCTCCTCGGCCCTCCCAAAACCTCCCTTTCACAAAATTCATCTAGTATTCTTAGACATGTCGACCCTATTGTTACCATAGATAATTCCTCACAGTCCAAGACACTGCCATCCACATCTAATATGGGGTAAACAAGAAAACATTGTTATTGCCCACTGAAGTCGTTCATTCTGAAGAACGTCAAATGACTCTACCGAAAGAGTGGCTTAAAGGTGTTATTGAAAAGAAAGGAGAATCAAACTCTACTGAGCAAAGGTATCTCGCTGCATGGTACTCTTATGGCAGCCCTCCAATTAACACAATTCGAGCAGCAATTTTAAAGCTATTTCACAAGAAAGTTCCACTTTGTGTTATAACTTCAAATGACATCTTCCTTGTGGACCAAATTGAGTTAACCAACCATTACACATCTAATGTGTGCTTTAAAAATGACGCCACTCTCACCTATGTCCTCGGATTTGAAGAAAACCTGCTTACACTTGGCTATATCGCCCAAGCTGTTGTGATTCCGTCTATCAAACGACCTATAAACACTTTGGCGACTGTGGCAGCGCAAACAACTAAGAATTACAACTTTGCTCCTGCTACTACTAATTTAACAAATTAAAATAAAGATGCGCTAGTGAGACCCATAAGATGATATCTCGGAATCCGTCTGCCAAAGACTCCCCGTCCATTGAGGCAATCCCTGAAGGATATTGCCAATGGTTGCCTCTATCCTTTAGGGACCATTTCTCTGGGACACGGAAGTGACCAATATCTCTTGAACTTCTCTGTTCTTGAAACACCCGGGGTCATACACATATGTTCGATGTTGATGTTCTTTTAAGCAACATCGTCATATATAATATAATTGCTCTCCAAGAGACTTGGATAACAGCTGAGATCCAAATTGATAATCGTTCCACAGTCCACAAAGTGGCCACTAAAGGTCCGATGGGTCGTCCGAAAGGTGGGCTCCTTATATCGGTCTTGAGCCCATGGACAATAGAAAAATGACCTCAGTCGTCCCCAAACATCTTAATAGCTAAGATCACGAATGTGGATACTAGCGTGATACTAATCAATGTCTATGACCCGCTTAAAATGTCACTCATTTCTTAAAACATCAAAGTTATTGATGCTGCATTAAATACATATTCCCATTCCTTTCCAGTTTGGCTCCTTGGTGATTTTAATGCCAAAATAGGTGAGATTATCCCAGTTGAGCTAATTGTTGATCACTCACAGAATTCTAACCCCATTAAACAAGATTCCAACATACAAGGTAAAAAGTGGCACAAACTCTTTCAATCTCATAATATAACATGTTTGAATGGTACCACTATGAGTGATCCACTTATGGCCCCTATGCGCATAGCATGCTTTTCTGCAACCACAATTGACTATATATTTTCTTATGCGCTAGGCTTGCCCTATATCAAAGATATGGGAGTTGTGTGTCGTGAGGAAAGCGGTCACCTGCCCCTATGTTTTCTTTTTGACATCAACCAAAAAGCTCACACACTATCAACGCACAATAAAAATGGTCAGATACTGTTGAATGATTGCTTGAATCATATACTAAAGAAAAGAAACTCCACAATATCGACCAAGCTAAATCTATGGCTCGGGAACTGTTACCTTCATTCAAACTTATTCTTCCTGGCCGCATTTGGATGAAAAATTAATTGAGCATTTCTCGGATACCATGGTCAATATTCAAAGTTCTACTGTCGAGCAGCGTCAATACAAATCTGTTTTGTAGAGAGTTAATATTTTGCATCCTATACTCAAAGACAACGACAAAGCCATTCAAATTGAAAAAAGAAAACTACGCCATAACATCAAGGTGTTGATTTACTCCAAGAGAGGGGTGTCTGATGAGTCGCCGATAATGGAACAAATTTGTGATCTAAAAAAATGCCATAATCGGTGGCTAAAATCTCACAAAAAAGAGCTTGAATTAAAACTTTGCCACAAGATAGCCAGACTTTCCCTATTGAGTGATGGTAATGCGAAATGGCATCTATTAGCGAAAAACAAAAGAGAATTGACAATAAACTGCATAAATGAAGAACCATATAGCTTCCACCATAGGCAGTAATGATTCTGTTGCTATGGCAATGCCCATCCCTGATACACCGTGGCAATGTAAAGCTTCTATATTAGACATCATTGCAATTATTGAAAATTTAAAATCATCTCGTGCTGCTGGCCCCGATGGTATATCCAATCTTGTTTTAAAAAGTGATCCTCCATTATGGGGTGCTGCTCTACACATATTATTTGGTCATATGAGTATGCACGGTATTCTACCATCTTCTTGGAAACTCAGTAACATTTTGACTGTGCACAAAAAGGGAGCTTGGGATGTTCCATCTAATTTTAGAATGCTGGCCATGTTAGATTCAACTTCTAAAGTTTTTACCAAAGTTCTACTTTATGAATTAAACGCTTGGATTGACTCACTAAAGATTCTTCCTCTCAATCAAATTGGTTTTAGACCCAAATCTAGCACCTTACACAATCTACTTATTCTAAGCTCAGCGATAGAACATTCTTGGGCACGGCGGAACTTAGCTGTACATTGTGCCTTTATTGATTTTTCTGTTGCGTTCAACACTGTTTGTAGGAATCTCCTATGGCGCAAATTGGTGGATTGGGGAATTCCAAGCTGTCTGCTTCGCATGTTGATGCTTCTCCATGCAGACACATCAGTTAGTGTACGTCTTAACGCCCTGGGGTAATTATCCAAATCTATGCCAACCAAACGCGGTGTTAAACAAGGCTGCATGATAGCCGCGACTCTCTTCAACCTATACTTGGCTGATATGTTCTCTTCATTTAACATCCATGCTGCTAATCCGATTAAAATCAAGAATGTAGCTTTGGGATGGCTTGCCTATGCTGACGACTTTTTACTTCTTGATTATACTCCAGCAGGTTTACAACTTATGTTGAATGCTTTAGCCAACTATGCATCTAACAATGGCCTGATAATCAACAACTCTAAAAGTAAAATCATGCTCTTCACACAGAAGCTTAGGCCTAAGCGCCTACATTGGTTCATAAGTGACGTTTTATTGGAGCAAGTCTCCACTTATAAATATCTAGACGTAATTATAGATGATAAGCTTAATTGGGCCCCTCATTGGGCAGAAACTAAACTTAAATGCGAGGCTTCGGTTAGCCTATTAAGTGCATTTATTGGTCATAATAATGGCTACAGCGCTTCTTCTGTCCTATTTATAACTCGAAAATAGTTGCCATGCTGTCATACGCAATAGGCATCTGGGGACATAAATTCCATAAAGCTCTTGTTAAATTTGAAGCCAAACTTTTGAGGCGACTATTGCGTCTTCCAAAATGTATAAGCATTGAATATCTGTACCTTGAGTTTAATATAAAAGGCATATGGAATGTACATTTATCTCAATGTGTAATGTTCTACCAATGTTTAATTACGGTGTCAACTGATACAATAATTGTACCATACATGCAGGCTTTTCTACGTCTGGATGTTATTTCACCATTGGGTTTAATTGGTACTTTTAAGCGCTTCCACTGTCAGTGGCTATATGAAGGAAGCAATTTGTATGTTACAGGCAACCTCAAATATTGGCTTAAGAGAAAACTCTGTATCTGCCTTTTTGCAAAACATCCTTCATTTAGAGACCTTGCCGTCTGCCACTGAATATTGTCGATATAGAAGGGCTGGAAAATCCATTCCGAAATATTTCTTAGCATACCCGAACCCAAACATATTCAGGGTTTACCTCCTTTTAAAATTTAATGTATCAGTTGCACTATCACCAACAAGTTGGAGGAACAAGATGGTTTACAATCATACATTTTGCAGACTTTGTGGAAATCTCTTAGAAGAAACATTGGTCCACCCAATTATTGAATGTGAAAGTCTTCACCATCTTCGTATGAAATATTTTAAGTCTAACAATAATGCAACAACCGAAAAATATATTCCTTGCTTATGGTTGAAATGTTTACAGGGTGATCATATTAATCTTATTTACTTCGTTGTCAGATTTTATGTGTATCTAGTTGAGATTTTTAAATGTTTAACATAACTGCACTAGTGTAATATGGTTTAAATATTGTAAATGTGATGAAATTGAGAAGTTTTACATATGTAGTTTTATTATCTGTTTTAAATGTGTGTTCAAATGGTATACAAAGCTTTTGCTGAATGCATATTCAATAAATTTACCTTACCTTTTGCATAAAAGAAAGCAAAAGCAGGAAAAATAGATTTGAACACCATTTGTAACTGGCGCGCAGTGTGTGCCAGTTTAATATATTAACAGTACATATATACTTTCTAACATAAACCATTCCAGTCTTCTGCTGCGGTCTCTACATTCTGTGACTTGTACTTCAATGTATATAATGGTAAAAGTGCAACTACAAGTCCCATAATGCAAACAAAAACTCTATGACTACGTAAACACTTACAGATTATAATGCATCATGTTGGCAAGAATGCATATACTCCTAACACATCAATGACGCACCAACTGGCATTTAAAGTGTTCTACAGATATTGTTCATCAACTTTTCTTTGCTTTTACAAATTGTTACAAAGTTTCTGCAAATGCAGACACATTTCTTAAATTTCAAGAAAATGCTCCTAAAAGCAACCATTTGTAACCGTAGAACAATCATATTAACTTTTTCCCCACCACCCTCCTTCAATTACAAATATAACCCTTCCTTCCTAACAGTACTTTACCATTACCACATATGCACACTAACTTTCTTTGCCCACTAACTTTTTTTTACAATTACAGGAAAGAAGCACATCACTGCAATCACGAACCGAAAAACAAATACCCTTCGCATCCGACAAAATAAGTACATTAATAGAGCATATGTTATTATAGCAACACAGTGCCACTATATATATTATTCCATATATATTATTGACTACTTTTGTCAAACCAACATTTCTTTCACTCTAGCCCATTATATTCCACCATACACACTCCTATTATTGTCATCTACAAACCACCATTGCAACACCAACTCTTTCTCAAATCAGCACAATCACTGTATAGATTCCATCGCACCACCACTGCCTTCCTCACTAACCCAACACCATCACACCTCACTGCACTCGTATTGTCACAACCTTCCCAACCACACCTAATATACCACATCACAATCAAATAGTGCTCTATTCATCTCTACAATCACACCCATGCACCATACATGCATATTAATTGCAAAACTTCTCAATACAAACTTTCTCTTTTCTAAACAGATACAACAAAATGCCTACCAAACACCAACTCTGTAGGAAAGAAAGAAAAACTAGAGCAGATAAGACTAAAGGTACACCACATAGTCATCCACTTCTAAAACAATTTATAGAAAACCTTTAAACAAAAGAGCTAATACCTCACTCAACAAAACGAAACCAACCACATTTAAAGAAGGAAGGCCTGCTTGCAAAAACAAAAAGTAAAATATCTTGTACAAAGAAATGTGCACCTACTAATGAACCCAATCCTCTATCTACCAGTGTCAACAGAGTCATGGTAAAGCAATCAAAATACATAATGTTCCAAAAAATTTTCCCCTGTAGAGTTTTTCACAATCTTATAAAAACATCTGAAAAGTCAGGATCTTCCCTTAAAAACACCAGCTGGAGACTAATCATGCAAGCTCTAATCGAAAGCACTGTTCTACTAAAGAGAATATTGTTTATATTGAATTTAAACAGAATGAAACCACTAACTAAATCAATCAATACATTACAACAAGTACTTCTAAACATGCACAGTGGAAATATCCATAACTTTTCAAACTTCTGCGAGGGTGAATGGACACACACAAGCACCACAGAACCATACTTCAATGAGGAAGCTTAAAAACAAGAACAAGAAAAAACTATTGCCATTGACAATAGTGGTTGCAGGTATGAAATGGTGGATCAAAACATTATGGCAAAAGAAACCCTTATTGAAAATAAATCCCCAACAAACTTTGAACCAAATGCTCTATTCACCCAAAGATACCTCCCAGTCTACAAATGGACATGCAGGTCAATGTGTAATGTATGCCAACAATCCTTTAAATCTTTATGACAATTCCTCAATCTCTATGTGAAACTATAAGACAAAAGGAAAAATGAAAACTTTACAAACCACAGACTCCTGTCCAGTGCGCAGCCACACTGGTCTGCAAGGACATTCATTAGCCTGCATTTCAGGAACTGCTAGCAAAAGCACTTTCCATCACATTAAAATGTTAGCGACACACCATTCTACTATACAGAATCTTGTGCATCAACTATACTATGCAAAAAGTCCTGTTCTACAACTGGAACATTTGATAACATTCTCCTACATGGAACCGCCAAAGAACTCCTTGATGAAATAAGCACATCCAACGTAAATACTTTGGAACTGAAGATGGCTTTGAAAACTCTGCACCTTGCAAAAACATTACTGAAAACCTCATAAACACTAACCTCCTAATAAAGACATACAAAAATGAAATAGCTAAGTTTCAAAACACATCTGCTGAAATACCAGACCAAATATGTGTCTGCAGCCGCAGAACATTTTATAAAAATAGCACAAAATAGTAAATCTAGTTTACAAAATAGAAGGCAATGAAGAATCCCAATGGTTCCAATTAGCTTTATATCGAACAGTATTAGCAAAATACACAATAACTAACCCCTCAAGAGTGTGCAAGTACTGCAACACAAATCTTGACAATAACCAAATGCCATCACGTGCTATCAAATATTCCCACTTCCGAAAGTTCACCAACGGCTTAACTTGTACTAGAGCATTATAATACAAACAGTGCACCCATTTCAGGCTATAATATTTCAACCAAAATCAGCCAAATTACCTCCATCTGAACTACTAAAGGGCATCCATGGCAAAGTAGTATATTTACCATTGGATCTTAAAGAAAATGTTCAAACTCTCGGACTGTAGATCAATCTTTAATTGTACTAGTTAATGATGTGCTAACAAAAGACAAAATAAATGGCAAATAAACAAAGGTATAAAAGCCCTACAATATCTAAAATAAAACAAGTACTACAGAGATATAAACATAGAGGAAAACTTACGAGAAATCACCCACATTATTCAAGAGTCAAGAGAAAGTGGCCAATTTCAACATGTAGATCCTGTTACAGCAGCTGACATTTTAGACCAGTACACCATTCACCAACTGCACTCCAAAGACACAATTGATGATGCATTAAAAACATACCAAATGCATCAACCCAAAGGATCCCCAATGATAATATGCAAAAAAAGTGTAGAAGCAAGTTATTTTCTTCTACTCTTTCCTACAGGAAAAGGAGGACGATATGATGAAAGGTCCACAAAAATTAGTGTATCATAATATTGAATGTATTCTGAAGACCCCAGATTCAGGTAAAATGTTAAATACATTTTCCACCTCCTCTTTGAAAGTGATCTAGCAACTCTGTTATGGAGTTGCACACACATTAAAAACATTAAAAACAGGCTCTAACATTTTAAACATATCCACTACCCAACTACTACAGTATTGCAGTCAAGCATTGCAAATCTCTTGGCAAACATGCATGCTACAAAATAATACTGGTTCCGATGTCATACTGATCTACGTTATATGCTAAGGAACCTAGGACCACTCACATGGTTTGTTACATTAAGTTGTGCATGGGATGACTTGCACGAAATCTTACACACTGAAAAACAAAATAAAGAGGGAATAGGAATAAAAACACCAGGAGAACTATGTTTTCTTGACCCTGTAAATGTATCAAGGTACTTTCACCATCGCTTCATAACCATGCTGCATTTTATCTGCAATAAAACCACCCCTTCGATCGGGAAGTACAACACTTCTTTTGGAGAAAAGAATTTCAATCCAGAGGAGCAGCACACATCCACATATTTTTTTGGATAAAGGATGCTCCAACATGGCCATGATTCTGATGCCACTGTTTTACAATGTATTGAAAAATACATGACCTGCAACATCCCTTGAGAAACCACACAAAGTGACCTATATGGCATGCTAATACTTACTAATTACTAATGCTACTAATGCTTCTAAGATATAATGCAGATGGTAACAAAAATAACTGTAATCTTACAGGCTGCACACATGGCTAAGTATCTCTTGGAAAGAAAACCTTCACAACAGTAGGTATAATATACCACGCTGGTGCCACAACTACTTCAGGACACTACACTGCAGTACTTCAAATCTAAATTACTATTTAAAAAAACATCTTGAAACCTTTAATGTAGTTAGAATAAACCAACAGGTATCTAACTATTTCATGCATTACCTCCATTACAACATACTTGAAAGAAACATACTATCACCCTTGCACTCATGTAACTGTAATTGTTTTTTGTTATCCAGTAAGGATATTTTTTCCCAATGATTATATAAAGTAAAAACAACAGCAGTTTGTCATACACTAAGGTTGTAGCAAATATAGTACTTAAAATGTACTGTTTATGAGGGTTTAAAAAAGAAAATGTATATTATAAACTGTATACCAGTGCAGCTTTTAAACTCTCATGCTTAACCAATCGTACTTTATTTCCACAGAAAACAAACCACAGAAGGCAGATGCATGACGCTACAATACTAAGGAGCCAAAGCAATCTTTATAAACTGCATATTCTGTGAGCACTATCATCAATTGTACTAAAATCATAAGTACAATATACAATTCAATTAAATAATTCCTCCATATTACAAACGCTTTGTACTCCCAATACATTATGTACAATTACTGATATTACATTACCTATAATTTCAATACACATATTAGAACTGTGGTGATTTTACTGAGTGCACATATTCACCACAACACAATGAACCATAACAAGAACGTATCAGACAAGGTCAACCAATAAAACTCACCCCCACGCCCCTGCAATCGAAATGATGTCTGCGGACACAAGACATTGACTGCAGATTGGGAGGCATTTCCAAACCCATTTTTCACCTATAAAGCAACTCTACATTGCCTTCATTCCACTTCCCTACCATTTTGATGCCCTCTACCAAACCTCAAATAATCACAAATGTCTTTCCCAAGCTGTCCATTCACTGCGCTGACCGCAGACTACTGCAGTGTCCACGGACAACTATGGCACCTGCCCGGCATTTTTAAACCTACAAAAACAGCCTCATATCATCTTTATTCCACTCCTGCGGCCGTCCCGGCCCCACTTTCCACCACCAAATGACCCAAAATATATTTTCCAGACTTTTCCCCCACCAAGCTGTCTGCGGTCAGCTGCGACCGCCCACGGATCCAACATGGCGGGTGATTCCACAAAATCTGATGCACCTCATGCTCTTCACCATCCAATCAGAAACCACGTCCAATGTGCGCGGACCTGACATCTCCCCCTAGACGAATCAGAGGTTTTTCTGCAGACCTAGTTGGGAAGTGAGTCTGCAGTCCAGACCTGGATATCACTAATTTTTTGGGAATAGTTTTTTGTCTTTTTAAAAATAAAATACTGGATGGATTTACACCACATTTACAAAAGCACGCTTTTGGGACCAAGCCACCCCTACTGCCGCACATTTGGAGAAAACCCATCCAGCGGTTTGGTCTGTAGACATAAATATTGTTTCCATTGCGTCTATGCAAAAAACAACACATTTTGGAAGCCCCCCAATATCGTTGCACCCCCTGCACGAAACCTCACCAAACTTTGCAGAATCAATCTGACTGGGCCATATACATTTTTTGCAAAATTTCATGAGGATTTGTCCGGGGGGGGGCTATGTTATAGGATAGGCTGGCCCAAAAATTGCTCTTCCTATGAGTTGAGCAACTTAACCATAACTACAGGGCTGCTACCGCAGGCCCTGTAATGATATCACTTCACCTGGACAGGATTGTGAAGGTTGGCTTGTGTTGCATCTAGATAGATTTGCAAGTCTCGGCTTGCACCACATCTAGACAGAATTGTGTTCATATCAAGAAAGAATGTAATACTAGCCTGCATCATAACTAGAAAATTGTCAAGATTAATCTCTGTCCCATCTAGAGAGAATTGTAATAATAGCTTGCGTCACTTCTAAACAGAATTGTGAGGACCAGCATTGTATCAAATCTAGACAGAATTGTGAAGATCAGGTTGATGAAGTGCCCAAGATTGAAACCCACTGTATTCTGTCAAGGTGCCCACCCCTTCCATGAATTCCCTGTTCCCACCAGTTGTCCTGCTAACACCATAAGTTGACATGTTACTATTGCTGGTTCATCTCCTTCTGACAACCTCCCTGGGATCCAAGGCCATCTTAGAAAAAACCCACACGTCCACCGCTGAGCTCTATTGCTGGACCATCATTTTCTGCTAATTTCTTTATTTTATTTAGGCAATTTCCGTTCGTGGTTGTCTGGGAACTGGTCCCGCCCCTCACGGCGTCCTTCATACCATTTCATGTTCATTCTCTATCTCAGGTGCCAGCATCTGCTGTCTGGGACTAGGACTTCGCTCCTTGTGAAACTCTGCCCTCTGCAAAGGTGAGCCAGCAAGTATCTCATCTCCTTCCCTGCACACTTGGCCTTCAAAAATGGGAAAAAGGGAAATTCCCCAGCTAGTTCTCTTCTGCAATCACTAATAACTGCTCTTTATTGGAAGCTATAACTACAAAAAAGGGGGCAAAGCACCACTCCATAATACCTAATATCTTTACAATCCCGCTGCATAATAATGATGTGCCAAGTGCTACCTATTATATATATATTGAACATGATAAGGAATCTCCAGTCAGGGGGTGCCCGATAGATAATAGCTCGTCATGCACGATGCGTGAGAGGGTGTGTGCAGGCATGTGCTATCCTGAACAGGAGTATCCATAGGATTGTTGTGCTGTGTGCTGGGTGTGTATACATGCTCTGAAAAGTGGGGCAAATAATGTGATGTGTTCCTTTGAAAGGTGTGATGCAAAGAAAAGAAAAATGCTATAAACTGCTCTACCAGAGCACCCCGTGCCAGCTGTTAAAAACAAAAATGTGCCATGCTAGTTACATATATATGAAAAAAAAACATGTTGCTATGTTATGCCCCATGCTATAGTTTGGGTATCAATATGCCATATCCTAACATATGCTCAAAGTTCCCTAACCTGTAGCCACACTAGTTCTTGACCTCCGCTCTGATCTCCACTCTGCCACCGCCGCCATTATACGTGGTCATTACATCACAAGACGGGGTCTGATGCCCTGCTAAGGGCCTTTCTCAGATGGTACCTGCACGCGTGGTCTGGGCGGTGCACCTGCATCTGGATAAAACCCTCTACATGACTTCCCCTTTTCTGGTTATTTTAAGAAGATTTCCCTGCCTTCAACTGAACTCATAATCAATCAGATATTGAACATATGTGTGTTCGTTTCTTTGTGGACGTACTAAACATTTAAACATTGAGATTGATTGTAAAATATGAAAGTTAAGTCTATTTTATCAATACTCAGAATTCGAAATTAAAATATTGATGTGCACCTCTGATATAATACAATGTATGAGTTTTACATTTACAAAGCAGTCTAAAACTATAGTGCATTTGAACTTTTTCAATTAGTAGAACATACATTCATGTATTAAACATGTATTAAACAGCAAGCTAGCCCTCCTTTTATGGATTTCATGATATCATTTAGTTAAACAATCCATCATATGCACCACAGAATTTCAAATGAATTACTGAATGACATAGCTCTTAAAAAAAACAGCTGAGTAAGCAAGCTTACTGTTTTGTACATGATCCATGCCATTTTGTATAGATTCCTAGGGGAAGTGCATAATGTAAATTCTGGCTCATGTGTTTCCACACTCTATTTTAAATTAGATGAAGGCGCAGATGCTCGCAGGTGTCTTGTGCAGAGCATGGACACAGGGGGACCTACACTTAACCATCCTTCTGTTATGAAGATCAGGCAGAAACCACTGAGATTCATTATAATGCCACCTGCAATGCAGGGGCACACATGGTGGCGCGCATAGCCACTTCTTTACTGGTCTGGGTGGAGAAAAGGCAGAGGAATCTGGACATGTCAGATTCCAGTATCTTTTGTCGGCCCAGTAATTGATTAAAATCATGGATAGGTTCACGGTAGTGTACACAGTCCTTTCTGTGGGATTCTTCTGCCTTTAAAATAACCCCCAGTGTGTCTATTATTTAGATATCTAGTTAAGATGTAGAAGGAAATGTGAGAAATCAAAAAGGGAAGGAAACAAGAACACACAAAGGAGTGACTGGATTTGAAAAGTAAACACATGTGTGGATAGTGGGCAATTGAAGGGGAGGGAGGTCTCGTCTTGCCAAAGTTCTGATGGTAAGTAATTCCAAAAGATGCAGGCAAGGACTTTGAACCACTCATAACACGTAACCAAGCTGTTCCTTTTAGAATGTAGCAATCAAGAGAGCAGTGACATGTGTCAACATATCTTAGGGGCTGTTGAAGTCATTAGTGTTTGATATAATTCAATATCAAAGGTAAATTGTGCATTGGTCAGGGTTTGCATTGTGGATGAGCGAGTAGTTTTTGAATTCAGGAGAAGTAGATTTAAGGAATTTGTGACAGTGATGGGTGTGACTGTGAGAAGCAAGTGTGGACAAGGGTTTCAAGTCATGGACGAGTCAGGCTTCATTGTTTTGGATACTCTAAGGTTTGGATGAAGAGGACAGTGGAAGGTCCAGTGTGGAGGCTGTTTGTGTAGGCAAGTCTAGAAGGGTTGATGGCTCTGTGGAGCAAATGGCAGAAAGGAACGTAGAGTGAGACGATGCAGCCCAGATGAATTTGTTGGATTAAACAAGATGATGTATCCTGCTACGCAGTGAGAGCTTGTAATCAAAGAGAAGTCTGAGGATGTGATCTGACTTAACAGGATCAAATGTGGATGCAATTCAGTTGTCAGATAAGGGATGGGATGAAAGAGGGCATAGTAAGGCAAGGATGATAAATGCTGATTTTTTGCATGCAGGAGAGAGTAAGCAAGCATCACTTTTTTAATATGTTAGTCCTTCAATTGTTTGATTTGTTGATATTTCTGAGTGGGGTGCAACCCACATTATCGAGCCACCGTGCTAGGCGTGTGTAAACTAATAGCAAAAAAAGAGGAAGGCTGCACACACGAGTTATAGTACTTCCGCATTTTGTCAAAGTAAATATTAGCTATAGTGGTGATAATATTTGTGATAGCATCTACAATATTGAAAGCAGTCCAAAATCCTCTTCTGGGGACTGAATCAAAAGCAGAATATCTATGAGAATCAAGTATAAAGGATGACTACTGGAATGGTGAATTGTTTGTTGCAGTAGTGATAATCGGAAAAACCTGGTCAATTGTGCTGTTGCGAGCTCTGAATCTTGCTTGTAAATCAGATAACTCTTGGTTAGTTGAGAACCAATCTTCTAAACATTTGAGCAGTATCTTCCCATAACTCTTTAGACTAATCTAAATTACAGAAATCAGTCGATAGTTTATTGTATAAACAATCTCCTTTTTTGTAGATTTTATTTTTTTAATGTGTAGATTTTTTTTTTTTAATGTGTAGATTTTATTTTATTATTGCTTGAGAGCAGTGGAGCGAGAGAGTGGGTAGCCATTTGGACTGGCATCTTTTAACATTCTGCTGGTGTTTCTTTGCGAGTAAAGCATGTGCCTGTTAAGGCACTACAAACATTTGCCAGCTGTGTAGGGTTAAATGTTCAGAAGCGCTCTGTGCGCTGTGAAATCCCCTTCCCTCTCCCACTTCCGGACCCAGCCATGTTCCCTCCTCAGTTCTGCCCCCCTCTGATGATTGGCAAATCCGCAAGCCGTATTGTGCGAGGCTCTAGGCCATGCACGCTTGCAGATCTGGCACTCTGCTGGTGTTTCTTTGTGAGGTAAGCCTGTGCCTGCTAAGGCACTACAAACATTTGATAGCTTTATAGGGTTAAAATTCCCTTCGCGCTCCTGCTTCTGGACACAGCCCTGTTCCCTCCTCTCTCCTGCCCCTGTTCTCATTATTGGTTAATTGCCACGCTTAACACACCCTCGCAGGACAGTCATCTGCACGTGCAGCCCCAGCGACTCAGGGACCCAAGGCGAAGGGCGGCTCCTACAGCGATGGCTCAAGACAGTGTCAGCAGGGAAAATGGCCACCCAATAGTATATAAGCCACTAATATAAGCCAAGCCTAAACTACCAACTAACCCTCAGTGACACCAAAAAACAAACAGGCGCTCTGTGCCCCATCACCTTAGCTTGCTCAAAGCACTGAGCTCAAGAGAAAGGACCAGCAGTGCCTGCAGTTTCATACTCTGATCATCCCCCCCAACAACAGCCAACAACTAGGTGGTTGAAAAGGCATGATCCCACCTACAAACCAGCAGTAGCAGTCAGCTGCATTGCCCAGAGGCGCCAAAAGAGTAACAGACTGCCGTCAACCAGCATCAACGTATGAGGTAGGAACAATTTTCACTGATACTAATAACCACCCAACATTTCAACCCACCACAAAGAAGCACTACCAGTAAAGAAATACACCAACCAATCACATCCATCACATGCACTAGGAAATCCATCGTCAACACAAAATGTTTTAAAAACCTATCATACTGTGGAACCTATGGCTCTCTCCCACTATAGAGGTCTCTCAAATGTAAGTATAACCCCCATATCTGCCTTTTATATTGTGAAACCTACTGTTTTGTGAATCCTAGGCCTCTCTCCCACTATATAAGACTCCCAAATCTAGGTGTGTTTCTCCCGTACCACAATTGTATTTTGAAACCTAAGCCTGTCTCTCACTATACAGGACTCCCAAATCTAAGTGTATCCCCCATATCTGCCTATTATATTGTGAAACCTACTGTTTTGTGAAACCTAGGCCTCTCTCCCACTATACAGGGTCCTCAAATGCAAGTATATCCCCCATATATGCCTATTATACTGTGAAACCTGTTGTATTTTAAACCTAGGCCTCTCTCCCACTGTACAGGACTATTAAAGAAATCTAGGTCTCTTCTCCCATACCCAAATTGTATTGTGAGACTTAGGCCTCTTTCGCACTATACAGAACTCCCTAATCTAGTTGTGTTTCTCCCATACCAAAAGTGCATTGTGAAACCTGGGCTTCACTCCCACTATACAGGACCCTCAAATCAAGGTTTATCCCCCACATAACTGCTTATTAGACCTGAAACTGTGTTAAACATAGGCCTCTCTTCCGCTGTCTAGGAGTCTCAGGTACTGGGGTGTTCATATCTGCCAGTTTTTGAAACATAGGCCTCTCCCGCTGTCTAGGAATCTGTAATTTAATTGCGTTGTTATTTAGTGGTCTCAAATGTGATTGAGTTTGTATCTGCCATTCTATGAAACATAGGTCTCACCCTGTAAGATCAAGCAAGGAATATCGAGGCTTGGTACCACCAAAAATAACTTTATTCTGTACAGATTCAACTATCAAAGCAGATAGCTATCTGGCTCCCAGAACCTCACAGTGTGTACCAGAAAACACTGTGAGGGGAGTGAGTACTGGTCATCACAAAACATGCAGTATGTATACACAGTCCTGGTCATACCTCAGCCCATCTCCAAACTAATAGGTTACAAATTTGGTTTCGTGCCCAGTTCACATAACAAATATAAAATATTGGTTTGTACTTTTGACATGTTGTCCCATCCTTGAAGATTCAATGGTTCTGTTAGTTCTCCAGCTTAGGTTGACCCTAGTTTCAAGAAACAAATTCAATAGCTTATTGTTAAGGTACACAATTCTAGTTTGTCTAACATTCATTTCATATGTTTGAATATGGCTGAGGCTATTGATACAGAAAACACTTTAAATTGGAGTTCACTTTAGCTCCAAGGTTGCTTAAACATATTGACAAACTTTGTTGTCGTCAGCTGTGTGGATCTTCAACTTCTTAAAGTAAATTCTATTTCAAGAAATGCACACAGGATTCCTTCAAGAACATGCATGCATCGTATATCACTGTTTGTGGGAGGATGTATTTTGTAGACATAGATAACACTTTGAATGAGAGTTCATTCTGACTACAAGGTCATTTTGCACAGGACAAATAGTCTGCTCTGCCAGCCCCAGTGTTGACATAGGCTCAAAGGTTCGATTCTGCTCTGGCAGCTGAAAACATAGCTAATCATTACCGAAGAGTGAGCAGAAATTAGAACCAAGATGGAGGACTTTTTCCAAGATGACGCTTAAAGTCAATTCTAATTCAGAACTTTGCAACACGGTTTTCCTCGTGGAGCGACTAGGCTTAGGCCAATATAAATATAAAGGAGGCACTATACATTTACCATGTTGTGAAGCCTAAGCCTTCTACAACTGCCAGAAATCATGAACCTTGGCACGGACTGATTACTGCCTTCCACCCAGTGGAGCTTAGACTAAAAGGCAATCCATCTGGGATTCCATAACTCTAAGGATATTATACCTCTGTGAACTGCTCTGTGAAACCTAAGCTTTCCTCTGAATCTCGCCCAACTTCCCGACCAAGTGCCATAGACCAGACAGACACCATGCCACACACTGGTCAAAGCAGAGCAGCATGCTGGCGCACCAGTAGGCCCCATGAGACCCACCTCAGACAAACTCTACCACCACCAACACACAGCCCACTACCCCACCACTGCACACCATCAACCTGCAACCCTCACACCTCACCTATCCCTCCTCCTCGCCAGAGCAACTCACCTCACCCCGACCCGCTATCCCCCCATTTATATCCCACTCTGTGCAGTTAATAACGGCAAGATGGAGAGAGGGAGCAGAGAACATTGCACATCAAGCCATATAAAACACCCACCACACACTACCCCCACCATCAACCACTCACTCATACCATCTGCTCACTCCATCTCTGAACAACAAAGCACCTCCAACTCGGACTTCCCCAGGCTTAGCGCGCAAAGAGCAGCTCTGGCCAAACCCCAAGCTCCATAGCCCCTCCCACTCTCAACCACACCCCTTGGACTGTCCAAAAGTCAAGGAAAGGCTGAGACTAAAGGCACCTTATGCCCCTCTTAGCATCATCCATTCTCCAACCCAGATCGCAAACACTGCCACCACACTATAAGACCCAAACCTCCCCAACCGCACACGGTGCAGTCCTAGCTCTATTCCCCTCTTCTCCCATTCCCTCTTCCCCCATTCCCGCTGTTCCATTTTCTCCACACTGCACCACCACCCCTCACCGTGCCCCACCTTCCTTGTTGCCCAGCCTCATTCCGGTCCCTGCAGCCCCCTACAAACATACCCGTCCAGAACCTACAATGGCTACCCACCAACTATCCTGCATCCTCATCAATGCCAGGTGAGTTTCCAAAAATAAATTCCACATCTCTGACCTCATCACAGAAGAAATCCCAGACATCCTTTTCATTACTGAGACCTGGTTTTCCACCGACTATGAGCCCATCACGCACAAGTCCTTCCCACCTGACTACAACCTGACTGTCCGGAACAGACCGCAAAGGGGGAGGAGCTTGCGATACTACACAAACACCAATTCCCGCTAATAATTAAGGACACCTCCACCATCTTCAAAGACTATGAATCCCTCATCGTCAAACTGCAACGCTCACCCTCAACCTCCTACAGCTTCCTACTCATCTGCAGACCCTCTGGCTACAACAAAATCTTTGTAGACACACTTGGTGAAGCACTGGCCATCAACCTCATCCTACATCCAACACTTATCATCTTAAATTTCTAAATATAGTTTGACTCACCCTCCAACTCTGTGACACGATCACTCAGAGACAATCTAAAATCACTCAACCTGACAAAATACATCTACACAACCACCCACACGGGAGGTCAGACCCTTGATGCGATTTTCAGCACCACAACCATATCTACCCAGTCCCCCTGCACGCCATCATGGACTGATCACTCAGCAATTTACTTCTCCATACCACTGAGCACAGCGGCTGTCATTCAAGGCCACACACAACCACCATCAACCACCCCCCTACCATTCCACTATTTATCAGAACCAACACCCAGATGGTTCACTGCCAAACTGAAATCACTTAAAACTCTCAAGCACTTTCTGGAACGGACCTGGAGAGATGGCCCTACAGCCCAGAGCATCACCGCCCTAGCAAGAACAACCAGAACATACAGACTGGAAATCAGAAAATCAAGAAAACATTCTATGGGAAAAGAATCCTAAATATTTGAAACCCGAGCAAGGAACTACATAGAATCATATCCAAATTCAAATCCCCTGCATGTTCAAGCCAGCCCCCACCAATCTCCCAATCCCATATTCCACATTATGACTGCACTTCCACAATGTTGCTAATGACAGACACTGCACCATCACCTCTAAATTAAATGCCCCCGCCACCCACCAGTCCACAGATTGACCTTCAAAATCCCCTTAGTACAAATCCTCGACTCTTTCTCTCCAGTCACACACCAAGAGTTCCTCTCGCTCATAGCAGATAGCCACCCTACAGACTCCCCTGACTATACCAGGCCACCCTCACTTCTTAAAAAAATCCTAACCTCTACCTGTGCAGGTAGTGCTGCACACACAATCCTCAACCACTCACTCACATCAGGAGCCTTCCCGGAAGCCCTAAACACCTCCTACATCAAACCAATCCTCAAAACTGACACTCGACCCACTGCTTCCCCAGAACTACCGGCCAATCTCCTACACCCTCATCGCCAAACTCATGGACCGTGCAGCATACAAACAGCTTGGCCATTTCAACAAAGCCAACAACCTCCTACACCCTGCACAATCACCCAATCAGGGGAACAGAATCTTCCCTAGTTTCCATCTGGGATGACCCAAAAAGAACAGTCAACGCAGAAGGCTAAGCTGTACTCATCCTACTGGACCTCTCTGCAGCCTTCGATACCCTTGATCATACTATCCTGGTAGACATGCTAAAAATACTAGAAATCAGAAACACAGCCCTCTCATGGATCTCCTGCACCAGTTCGCATTCACATCACAACCAGTAAGAAAAGGTGTCCCACAAGGAGCATCCCTATCTCTCCTAATCTTCAATTTCTACCTAAAACCCCTGCCCGCTATCATCCACTCATACAATCTTACATCCAGACCTGTTTTCGTGCCTCTTGGATATTGACCACTGGATGATGACCAACCACCTCATCCTAAACCCTGAGAAAACTGAAATCCTATTTTGCTGGAAAACTGCCCTCCTTCCCCTACCGATTCCATGGCCTCAATCCCTAGGACAAACACCGACAATTTCAAACATGGTAAAAAAAACTTGGATGCACATTAACTCAGATTTATCCTTCGCCAAACACACCACCATCATATCTAAAACCTGCTTCTTCCATCTATGGATTCTCAGGTGTATCTTCCCTTACATCACCTATCCCCTCCATTTTTCAGCCATCAACTCCATCATTCCGTCCCACCTAGATTACGCAAAATGCCTCTACCTAGGTGCTCCAGCATCTCAACTAAGGAAACTCCAAAGAATCCAAAATGCGCCAGCACGCGAGCTCATTAACCTACCCACCAGAGAACACATCAGCCCTACACGAAAAGTCCTCCATTGGCTCCCGATTAGATGATGCACTACCTTTAAAGCCATGTGCATCACCAACCGCACCACCCACAACACCGGACTGGAATTCCTTTGAGACAAAATGTTTCCCTACCAGCCCTCAAGGAATCTCAGTTCTCGCATAGCATTTTGCCTAGTGCTCCCACCTCACAACTGCTCCAGGCTGGGCGGATCCTCATTCTCTGTCCAAGCACCACTTATCTGGAACTCCCTACCCCTACACATTTGCAACACTGAAAATCACCGGAAATTCAGAAAGGCCCTAAAATCCAGGCTTTTCCCAATATCCTCCTGAATCCTCCCCTCTCAAAACTACACTGCTGAACCCAACATTCCAACATTCCTCTACACCAATTACAACGCATTCGCAGCATCTCGATTTGACAAACTGTCGCACCCATGCAAAACAACACTCCTACATGATTAATACTGCTTGGAGAACAGCAGCATTCACTGAGACACACCACAATAAACATACTCCTTTTCCAAATACATCACGAACAACGACAGCATTCACATCGGCTCACCCTGACAAACTATCACCCCATTAACAACATTCCTTCCTGTCAAATAAACCAGGGAATCCAGCAGCTTTCGCAGTGGCGCACTGCAATATACTCACTCGCACTTGCTGCTCAGACTCTCGCAGCAGAGAGATCACGAATAATGAGACCATGCTATCCGTACTGGACAAAGATTGCTGCTGCCGAACAACATTGAAGCCTATGGCACATATTCATTACACTACATCTGCGGCCAAACATCCATGCACCGTAGAATGCAGCTATGGCTCTGCTCATCCGGTCTAGCAGCGCACATAGCCGTCCACACCGAAACACCTGAGGTACCTCAACACCTCTGCCACTAGCATACAGCGACTACCAACAAAAATAAATTTGGTATAGCTGGCCACACATCGACTCTTTCAACAATAGCACTCTATCGAAAATCACCAACAACACCCACCCAAGTGCCTGACCTTTTTGGGCTGTTTAGTCAAGCCTAGCCTGCCACCTAAGTCCTAGACCGGCAGAAATACACTCATGCATTTCCAAATTTAAAACTCTTAGAACCTCCAGCACATTGACTACGGTCACCAAGGTTGTTCAAACCACAAAGCACATTGAGTCCATACAAATGGGAAAAGAGCACTATATAAATAATCAAATACAATGCAATAGAGTACAACAGTAGCGCAGTACTGTGAGGTCTACTGCGTCAGTATGTGCTACCATTGGAATTAGTCCTTGTGCAGGTGTTGTTGAAAGACCCATGTTTTGAGAGATTTGCAAAATTGGAGAATTGTGGGGGCATGACAAGAGAAGGCTTGTTTGCATCACCTTTCTTTGTGAACGAACTGTGGTTCAAGCCAATTGATCGATTTGCTGCATGTGCCACCAGATATGGGGAGCTTAGCCACCAGGTACTCTGGTCTACTACTCATGACTAATTTGTAGATGATACATGCAGTCTTGAACAGTATCCTGGCTTGGAGTGGAAGCCAATGTAGTTTGCGTAGGATGTGGGTGATTTGGTCAAATTTCCATGCTCCCGTAATAAGATGTGCTCCGTCGTGGCTGGCTGCTTTTAGGGGAGCCAAGCGAACAGCTGGGAGCCCTGTCAGTAGAGCATTTCCCCATCAATGTGCGAGAGCAGCAGGGCCTGCACTACTGTCTGGAAGTCGTGCGGCGGGATGAAGGGTTTGATTTTTGGTAAGTTTGAGATTCAGAGTTAGGCTATTAAGGCCTTCTTGACTATGTTTCTGAAAGAACAGGCTTCTGCAATGGTGAAGCCTAAGGAGTCTGAGTTGTAATCAAATAAAATGAGCATACTTCCATGATTTGGGAATTTGATTTCAATCCTGAATGTCATTATGCAATTTACATAAAATGGGGATCCAGTTGTCGAGGTTCAGATTGGAATAATTCAGCTGGCAATGTATCAAGGCCAGGTGCTTCATTAGAGCTCTGAAAAAGCTGTGTCATATGAACTTCTGTCATGGTGATATCCAAAGGAGGAGGCATGTTAAATATCTTTCCATTACTTCCAGAGAAACCATTATCATTTGGAAAAAATATTTTATTCTACAGACCGGAAAAATGCAGCTCCCACATTTCTTTTGCAATGTGAATATCTATTTTAGTAGTATCTTCCTTCGGAGATATTAGCGTCTATTTGCCAACATTTCCTAGTATCTTTATTAGTGCTAGCGCTTTTTATGGTTTCCCACATGCCAGTTATAATCCTTCCTCAATTCTTTAACATCTGTACTACCTCTTTGCTCTACATGTTTAATTATACCTATAAGATAGGTTTTACTTTGTTGACATTCCTGATCTAGCTTTCTGAGTGGAAGTTCTCTAATAACTTTAGAGCTAGTAGTGAATATCTGTTTTAGCACCTCAGTAAGTGTAGTGCATATGCTATCAAATGCTATCGAATGTTACTCTAATATCAGTTCTAGAATATTGTTCTAGAATGGGAAAAATTGCCAAATACACATCAGTGATTTTATTGCAGGTGATTACATTATCCCAATTCATCTCATTTCTGGATAAAGTTATTGACATTTTGTTTGAGATATCGAACTTAATTAAAGACAATAAAGGTTGGAGAGGGTCGTGATCACTCTTCCAATTTAAGATAACCCTTAATGTATTGATCATTTTCCAACTCTCCATATTAACCATAACATCATTTTGCCCAAATGCGTACACTGGTTATCTAAACGTGGGATTCTCTGCCCTATTTCTCTGAATGTGTCTTTTAAATGGCTTATAACCTCTCGATGCGATGCTTTGAATTACAGTGTTTACAACTGTATTTCTAGGAACAGTTTTTTTCCTGTCTGCTTCTGGAATATTACAGAACTCAGCACTATCATAAATTTAAATTGCCAACTTTATTAATGTGGACCTGTTTGCCTTCTGACTTCATGTCTTTGAGGAATCTAGGAATGAGATTAAATAATCCACTGTCTCCTCGCTATATGCCACAACTGAAAACATTACTCTACACTTTAATTTGTTTAAATGATCTCTCTTATCTCGTTATTATTCCCTTTTATGATAACCAATCCATCAGCCATAGATCAAGCAAGTAACCCTCATAGCCTAGCATCTAGAACCCTCCAGGCAGGCATCAAGGCTACCATCTCCTCGATCCACACTTCTGGTTGTTGGGTTGGTTGCAATATTAAAGGGAAAGAGATGTGTTACATACAAAGTCCAAATGCATTATGAATAATATAAAATGCTTTCACTTATTTGTATAAAGACATAACATGTATACATGTAACATCTTTACATTGACGTGTGTTCTTTGGGAAGCAGATCATCAGATTGGAATGTGGGGCAACAGTTCTGGAACTCCTGTAAACAAAGGTAAACTTACAGAAGTCTGTGCTAATTAATAATGATGTCATAGTCATCAGCACAGAAAACACATTTCAGAATGATAGCAGAACTTCTGGAATAACGAAGGCAAGTTCTACTTATCGTTCTTTTTTCCAAAGAGTCAGCAGCCCCTACCTGTATGTTATTTTTAGTGGGTACCAATGGGGATATCGCCCTAGGGGTGGGATGACCCTCTCACTAATGACAAAGCCACGCTTGTTAGGGTGGCTTTGTACTTTGCTAGTGTCCAAATCGTGTGGTGGGCTGTTACTGTTATGGTTGCCCAACCTGGGGTTAAATTACCTCTGTATGCACTGCATTCTAGGCATTCTGATTGGTTTGGAGGATGACTTCCATTTGATACTACTTGCTGTGCCTTCATTAATTAAGGACTAAAATGTAGAAAAACAAATTAAATTGGCTTTTTATATTGCTCCTTATCAAAGAGTCCAGCCTCTAAGCAGAGGACCAGGAATTGAAAGCATGTTGCTCGGCATTGTCTTGATTCCAAGACGATTGCATTGCTGCTAAGCTATCCTCCTGGCCCTTCCAGAATATATATTAGTTCATTCATGTTTTACAACGTGCTTAATCCCAGAGTCCAGCCTGTAAGTGTGGGACTGGGATGCAAACCTGTACTGATCTGCGTTGTCTTGCTCACAACACAAACGTGTTTCCCCTGAGCTATCCGCCCTGCCAGATAGGAAATGCTAATGCCCCGAATATGAGGCTTGAGTGACTCTGTGCCACTTCTCAGAATACCATTTTGGAGGGCTCTTTTTTTTATTCATACATCCTCAGGAGAGAAAATGAGGGGGCGGGAGGACTAAGTGCATCTCTCTAGCCGTGAATCCCTTTAATTATTTAATGACTGGGATGAGGAGGAGTATAACTCAGTGTAATGACAAGTACTCATAAGTAATCAGGCATTACAATATATGCATCAAGATGAATTTTAATACTTTAGGAAATAACCAATACAAAAAGCAAAATCAATAACAACATGTTTAGTGAGAGACTGGTCGGTGGGGGGGGGGGGTCACAATGAATTGATATATGGTTAGCATTAGCTTCATGAGAGAAGACAGATTTTTCCATTTAATTATCCAATAACAATGGAATGCTGGGAGGTACTTAAGGGGGCATTGTGAAACCTTGCATACAGGGTCATTATGAATCCTTGCAAATTATGAAACCTCTCATGACGCTTTGTATGCATAGCAAGCATGATGTTGGCTGAAGTTGAAAACAGCAGGTCTCATTGAATATATCCAATTCATGATATATGTGTCTTTTATTGCAGGGAAACATGGATGGAGAAGCAAAGCATGATACGAAGCAAGATGAAAAAAGCACTCAAGTATAATGTCATCAAACATAACCCAATCGCTCCCATAGTCCTGCCCCAAGTGGATTGCCTGTTCCTCACACACTGTCTAGAGGTCCATACCCTAACCAAAGAGGGCTTCTGCAGTGCCCTGAAAAATATCTCATCACTGTTAAAACCTGGGGGGGCTCTAATCATGATTGTTCTCAAGGAAACCACATTTTACATGTTTGGCAAGTTCAAATTTCCTCACCTGTGTCTTGATGAGGGTTTTCTGCGGAAAGCTGTTACCGATATTGGTTATTGTATTGAAGAACTAACCGTGTTGCCACGGAAATGTGAAGAGTTGTTCGATGTGAATGATTACACGGCTTTCATGATGTTATATGCACGCAAAGAAACTGAGGGTTAGACATCTGATAAAGTGTACTTCCGTAAAAGAGAACTCTGGGAGCCAGGTCATGTGTTAGATTCATTCCCTTTACTAATTTTCCCTCAAGGATATAGCAGTTTGTGTTTTGGAAGTAAATGAGTGAAAACAGATATAATTTAAAAATAAGCTTTGCAACCATGATTGGGCTATAAAAAGATTTCAAATGGAAGTCACTAGTTGCAGTGTGTAACCCCAGGGTTCAGAAGTAGGTCCTTATTTTCAGACTTTCCTCTCCCTATTTCATTCTACGATCCTTAATTACAAATAGATGTCTTCCTATCAAGCACAATCAGAAAGGTTCCTCATCTCATCTCAATAGTCTCTACTAGGCACATTGAACCAAATTCCAAGCAACACATTTCTTTCAGGTATTCATACTTTCACATACTGGGCTTTCACAGATGCAGTCTTACTGCCAGCCATAAACAATCGCTATTGTAATATTACTAACTTCGTAAGTACTCGTGTAAGTAACCTCTGAAGGATAAATGGCTCACATTTGATTGGCTCTGTTCTAGATCTGTAGACCTTTCAAAGGTACAAGCTGAGTCTATCACTATTGCCTTCCCCCACTGTTAATTGAAGACTCATGATTCTGAGACACTTCTCCCTACACCACTGTTACCACAACCCACTGCACCTTGATCTGCCTCTTCATTCTGCTATACCTTCCTCTCTGTAGAACACTCCAATGTGTACCCGCTAGGCTTGTGCTACATACTTCCTAATGCGCACATACCCACAATGCACTATTTCTTTGGTATATTAAAAATCTTGATGGACTCATTTAAGCAACCTCAGACATATGAAGGGTTGCATCATCTGTGCTTGATTTGACACTGATCCTCCCCCAGCCCCAATCGCCTCTGTGGAGTGATTGCCTGCCATGAACCCTGCCTCTATTAATTTGACCTAGCTCAAAGGTTTTCATGTAATCAGTCTTTTAACTCCCCGTATGGTATTACAGTCAACAGAAGGGGTAACATTAAATACTGAAATCTTGAAACTTAAATGACCCTGCAAAGTATTGCAAGCTTTTTATTTTAATTGAATTGATTTTTTTTTAATATTATTTAGACACTTGGTTTATTGCAAACCTCTCTCTTTCATTACAATTGCTCACAATAACAAATATTCCATAATCAGAAATCATTTATAAAAATCAAAGAAAAACAAACGTTCCACTTCCCCAACATGCCTGGTTTTAGTTAGTATATAAAATGTCCCCAAATAATTTCATAAGGGCAAATGCTATGTGTGTATTTTCACCCACCAACAACAATCTCCACCAATCGTCTGATCCGTAGGAGGGGAATCTGCCGATGAATTTGCCTATGTAGAAAGTTTGCTTATTAGTTAGGCTCGGGCAGAACAGTGTGATGTGTTGTAAGGTCTCCACCACTTCCGCCTTCTGGCAGAACCTGCAGAAGCAGTTTCCATCTCCCTTCTTGTAGGTCACTGTGATTTGTTTTGTGGGAAGAATATTTAAGCAGAATCTCATAAAGCGATTTCTCATCTTTTGGCGTGGAACCTTTAGTAGGTATGACACTCGGAGCTCTCAGCCCTATTCCAGCATATGCATATAGTCGATGTTCATTTTTGGTCTTTCTATTTTCTCGATCCAGCCTTGCTCCCACAGTGCAGAGCTAGAGGTTTACATTTCACTTGACTTTCAAACATTATAAGGGAGGTGCTCTCAAGCCTTTTAGATGTACACATATTCCATGAACTCTCCCCTACTATAATAAGACCAAATACATTTGTACTCATGTAAGTGTTAATAGAGGATACACGCTTTACATGTGAATTGCTCTACCCCAGACTAAGTGGAATTTCAGGGGTACCATTCACTGTCACTATGGTAACATTTACAATCTCACTGGTACTCATGTGAGCCACATAAGAAAAATGAATGCCCCATTTTACACACCTGGCATGTGGCAGCCTTTGCCCAGCGCTGCAGGAAAATAATTACTGATTGCAAATGTAAATGTCATCTACAACAAAATACAGATTTAGGCTGTGGTTCGTGTTGCTTAGGTTGGTGATGGCTTTTCTAGTCTACGCAGAGATGCCCAGGTTGCTTGTGGTTCTCTAACAGAACTAGTACACAATTACAAAATGCAGCTCAGTGTTTAATCAGAGTATGTTTATGGGGCTAAAGTAAGTGATAATTGTCATAGCCTCTGCTTTATGATAACAATATGTCTATTCGATATAAAGTGCAAGACAAATGTCACTTCAGGGACCATCATGAACCTTCAGATTACTCTGTATGTATAGCAACAGTGTGTGTTAACTTCGCTTTGCAAATAATCGTAATAAATAATTGAAATCATGTAAGTGGTGTGATATTTTTATTTTAGGGCAACGTGTCTCCAGAATCAAAACATTTTACAAAGTGAAGTCAGACAACTTTTCAAATTCAACATCACCAACATTAACCCATGATCCACAATTGTGCTGCTGCAGGCTAAGTCTCTGCTCCTGCCACATTGCTTAGAGCTCCAGGGCAATGGCACAGAGATCTGTGGCTATTTCCTCAAATGTCTATACCACTATTAAAACCTAGAGGCCCTTCACTAAGGTCCTTTCCATCCTCAGCTCTATTATTAGAACCTTATTGACATTTCATGCCCTTCTTTCAAACACAGCCTTATAGGTCTATCTCCTCCTCTCTGTAACTATAGAAACTAAACATGAGTAAACGTAATCATCTATAACTATGTGAAAACCAAACCCTTAGCATATACAGAGTTTAAAGAAAATCTCAAACTTTTAAGAGGTACGAGGGTTACAGTTAGGCTACGCTCAGGATCATCACATAGAAGAACATTGACCTCAGGCACCACACATGGTCATAGAATATTTAACCCTGTGCCTATTTCCAAAGACGTCCAGTCCATCTAGGATTGTATTCTCTTATTCCAACTTCTAAAGATGAACATGCGCCTCGACCTCCTTATTATGCAAGCTACAGAGTTGCATCTCAGTATCAGACCTTCTGTACCCAAGTATGTCTATAATAAGCCTGCCAGCCCAAGGCACTCTAATGGCACCCAGATGTGCACGTTGTCATCTCCGCCCTGAAGAGGGAAAGCAAGAGGTGGAGACACAGTGCCACCACAGGCTACGTATCAATGCAACACTATATAGGTTCTGTGGATTAACTAAATTACTTTGGACCATGCTGTGTGGCCTGCCACCTGCACGTGGAAATTACTGCTTTTGCAATTGTGCGTCTTGTCGTCTGACCGGGAAGTCCACCACATTATGTCAGGAACAAAAAGTCAATGGATTCAAAGACGTGAAGGGAGACGTTATGGTTTTAATTGTTTACTCTATGGAGGGGGCCATTTCTATTTGCATTGAAGTGCAAAAAAGGTCCCTCTGTGCAAGTTTTCCAACACGTAGTGAAAAATGTAAAACATAGGCAAAATCACCGTTACTCTTCACTTTTATGCTACATTGATGGAAAAGTGGACGGTGGGCCTCATCACGAGTTGGGCAGTGATCCGGCACAATTTCTTCTGAGCAGAAATAGCATTGCTTTCGGGTTGTGCTGCAGTATTAGCGCCACATTACAACCTGGTGTGAACACGTGCCCCACTCCAGAGGTACCACTATTACCGCCTGGCAGAAACAGCACTGAAAAAAGGGTTACTGTTGAAGCATCGATACAAACAGCGCCACCATTTGGGTTCCTGGTGCTAATAGGGAATTGTGTTACCGCCGAAACAGAAATCAATGCGGTGGTCATTTTTAAAAACACATTCCATCAAATAACTCCATTTCCTACAGCCATCCGGACAAGGAAAGAAGCCAAAATGTCTCAGAAGAGGACCAAAGGCAAAGTGGCTGAAAATCATCTGTGATAACCATAGTTTACTGAGGGGAGCTGGTGGTCCTCACAGATGAGTTCATTGTCCACTGAAAAGAACTATATGACAGTCACCAGTGTAAGACCACAGGACAGCGCAGGACATCCATCTGGCATGCCATCAGCGGTTCATAGTCGTTTTTTCAAAAAAAATTTTAATGACTTTTTTATTCGAAAGGGGGGGTCCCCCCCTCACTCCCCTTTTTTCTATTTTACCCCTTTTTTTCATTCCCGGACCCCAAAATAAATATATAATTTAAAAAAAAGGAATTTGACTTTTTTTTTCCTACATTGATTTTTCGACATTATTGTCTTTCGACATTTTTTTTCTCGAAAAAATGACTACACACCACCATCAGCCAGAAGGAGCCTGCTGTGGCAAGTGTACCCCGCAACCTATAGGACTGCTGCAAGCGGTGGAATGACCTGAGGGTCAGTATGCAGAGACTGCTGTCACAACACCGCCAGGAGTCCCTGGCGACTAGAGGAGGACTGTGGAGCCACTGGTCCTCACCGCCTGGAAGGAAAAGTACTGCACAGTGCTGGATATGGAAGGAATAGAGTGTGTCAGAGGTGGGGAGGTGGGTGCCATCAGCCAGGAGGCAGGAGGTGAGTCAACCCGCCCCCAGCACAAGTGCATGCACTTCACAGCCTAGCATTAGAGAACCCATTGGACACAGACACATGTCAGCAGACCCAGAAGCTGGGCATGCCAACAGGGTGGAGTGATAGGTTTGCACATGAGCCAGCCTCCACAGCAACTGTCGGTCAGGGCCCAAAGGGCACCCCTCAGCGGCAATGCAGCAGGAAGGGGTGGCAAATGACTTCTCCACGTCTCATGCACACCACACCCCTGCTGGTGCGACCAGTGCCAGCTGGATTGCGGTGCGTGAGCAACCACAACACTGTGTAGCAGTCACACCAGCATGTTGCAGGCCCAGTTGGCCTGCCGCATGTTGGCATGGCAGACAAGTCACATGGAAGTACACGTCCCCCTACACCGACATGGGCTCAGATAGCCAATGACACTACACCAAAGCGCAACCCTGCTGGCTGACCAACACTGCCCCATAGAGCCATACCAGTGCCATAGAGTAAGCCACCAACCTCTCTCCCACAAGATGAGTGCCACACGGGGAGGGGATGTGACGGTATGAAGGACCCATAGCATGCAATCCATACATCAGCCGCCCCAGCATGGACACCCTGCCCACCCCACACACAGGGCAGAGGACAACTGTGCCTGTGTCACACACTCATTGCTGCAACCATCCCCTCAATGCTGTGACCACATGAAATCTCCCCTAACCAACCATGGCCATCTGGCCAAATGGGTGGGGTCCCACTCTGCACCATAGAAATTGTATCTTGCCTGCCAACACACGTTGAAGAACTGTACTTGGCAACATTACCTATGTCTCCTACAGGCACTCATTCATCGCCAGAGGCATCGGAGGAGGATCAGGGGGCAGCCCCATCTGGGATTGGCGCATCCAGTCCATCAAGGACCTGCCACCACCACCACCCAAGAAAGGCACAGACAGGCTACGCCAAGGCAGATGTGCCACATGAGACACAGCAACAAAAAAAAGAGGTGATGGCTGGAAGGTTTATAATGAATCTTAGCCTCTGGCATTGCTCTGGGCAACCCTCCAGACCATCGTTCTTCGCCTGCCAACCCATTACAGAAGGGGAAAGACCATATGCAAATCAGGCTTGGTGCCACCCCAAAAGGAGCTGTCCAGCCCGAACTGCTAGGTCACATCCCTTCTGCACGAGACCACAAGCATCCCCAAACATGTTTCAGCCTTGTTGGGCCTCATCAGTGAGCAGTATTTTAGGTGTCTAGGCCCAGCAGGCACAGGACCCACGTCTGGGGATACCCATCCCACTCGGGGTGACAAAGAAAAACAAAGAGGTGATGGCTGGAAGGTTTAGAATTAATCTTACCTATGGCATTGCTCTGGGTAACCCTCCAGACCATCGTTCTTTGCCTGCCAAACCATTACAGAAGGGGAAAGACCATATGCAAATCATGCTTGGTCCCACCCCAAAAGGGGCAGTCCAGCCTGAATTGCTAGGTCACATCCCTTCTGCACGAGACCACAAGCATCCCCAAACATGTTTCAGCCTTGTTGGGCCTCATCAGTGTGGAGTAGCTTGGTCTCTAGGCCCTGCAGGCACAGAACCCAGGTCTGGGCATACCTGTCCCACTTGGGGTGACAAAGCAAAAACAAAGAGGTGATGGCTGGATGGTTTAGAATGAATCTTAACCTCTGGCATTGCTCTGGGCAACCCTCCAGACGATCGTTTTTCACATGCCAAGCCATTACAGAAGGGGAAAGACCATATGCAAATCATGCTTGGTCCCACCCCAAAAGGGGTAATCCATCCAGCCCGAACTGCTAGGTCACATCTCTTCTGCACGAGACCACAAGCATCCCCAATCATGTTTCGGCCTTTTTGGGCCTCATCAGTGACGGGTAGCTTGGGTCTCTAGGCCCAGGAGGCACAGGACCCACGTCTGGGCATACCCGTCACACTCGGGGTGACAAAGCAAAAACAAAGAGGTGATGGCTGGAAGGTTTAGAATGAATCTTAACCTCTGGCATTGCTCTGGGCAACCCTCCAGGGTATCGTTCTTTACATGCCAAGCCATTACAGAAGGGGAAAGACCATATGCAAATCAGGCTTGGTCCCACCCCAAAAGGGGCAGTCCAGCTCAAACTGCTAGGTCACATCCTTTCTGCACGAGACCACAAGCATCCACAAACATGTTTCAGCCTTGAGCAAAAACAAAGAGGTGATGGCTGTAAGATTCATTCTAAACCTTCCAGCCATCACCATTGTTTTTTGCTTTGTCACCACTGTGAGACACTGCAAGCCATCAGGGCTAAGCCCACGTCAGCTACACAACCCACCAGAACCCCCATTGGGCCCACTGCACGCACTCCTGCAGCTGGAGGGCATGACACCGCGGCAACATCTCCAGGCAGGGTGGTAGTGGAGACAAAGGGGGACACCAGCCTAGTGTCACCACCCACAGAAGGCCACAAATCCCAGAGAGCCCTCACCTCCGCCAGTGGCCACACACCCTGTAGAGTCTTTGCAGCCGCCAGCATTGCCAGACACCTCTGCCAGACATTGAGACACATTCCTATGACTCCCCTGACAAAAGCCCAAGGCGCCTGCATAGCCCCCACCCATATGCCACACACCACCAAGCAGCACCGTGCTGCAGATGCTGGAGGAGATGGAGCAGAGATTGGTGTGGTGTGGACTTGCACAGTATCAGGGCAATGGACATCACATGCATGCAGTTGGGGCTTTATCACATGGCATGTGCCTCTACAATGTCTCTACATGCTGTGTCACTGGTATCATTCATTGTTTTGACTTCACATGCACCCATTTACGTTGTAGCAGATGTTTTGTGTTCTGTCTGTCTGTGACATGTTTTCCTGGTGGCTGTCTTTTGGCTGTGTATTGCTCTCTTGCATGTAGCATGCTGGATTGCCTATCAGCCTTCCCTATGTTTCTGGGGGCAGTGGGTCAGAATTACAGGATTGGTTTACATGGGGACATGTCTGTGGCACTGGCAGGGCTGCTGCTGTATGATCCAAAGTGGCACTTTATTTGTTATTGATATGTATCATGCATGATGCATTGTGGTACCTGTAGTCATGCATGTGGTTTGGATTGCTGCAGTATCTCTGCGTCGGGATGTCAGTCAAGGTGTTTCCAACATGTGCATGCTCCCTGGGCTGTACTGTGATGTTGGTGCGGGGGCTGACCAGGTACTATTTTTGCATTTACTAATCATGCCATGCTTTGTGTCATTACTCTCATCCTTCCCATCCCCCATTTGGTCTAGTGTTTTACAGTCCATGCGTGCAGGCAGTTTAATTCACCCACTATCCATGTTTGTTGTCCTCTGTGCCTCTTCATGTATCCTGGCAGCGTGCTGTTCCGTAGGACCATCAAGTCGTGGGTGGAACCTGGGAAGCGGTCACAGCAGCGGCTGATGACGAGGTTGGGGTATCAGGTCACCTGCACATTGAGGGAGTGGTAATACCATGCCGTGCATCGTGGCTACGGAGTGCTGGAAGCTGCCAGTACCAAGGAATTGAAAAACTGATACCAGTTTAAGGAGGGGGCACAGCAATATGGATGTGTATCTTGCTCCCTATGTCCTCCTGTATTGTACTGAGCAGCTCAGTAATGGTCTCCCGGTTTAGGTGGTAAAGAGTCACCAACTAGGTGTCAGTGAGGGTCCAGGTTGAGGGCATGCACCCTGGGGATGGGTGCACAACTTGCTTGGGCTCTCCTCCTTTTTCTTCTCCTCCCCCTGGGCTGGTTGACCTGCACGTCTGCATCCAGGTGAAGCATGAGTAGCTGCATGTCCCGGCACAAAATGGTATGGGGATCATTGATCCTGTATAAGCACTTTGAATGAAAGCTTCATTGGTAATTGCCATTGAATTAGATAATCATGTAATGCATAACATTAGATGGACTGTTATCATACAAGTTCTGGTGAGCAGTCAGGTCGATAACATCTACAAAGTTCTGGTGAGCAGTCAGGTCGGTAACATATACAATTGCTTGCACAAATAGGAAGAGAAATGTACTTTTATTTATTTATTAACATTTATAAAGCGTGCAGCAGCCCTTGGGCATTGTGGCACTGTTACAGACAACTTTAAATTGCATAAAAAGCATACTTAGTTACTTGAGCAGTACATAATACAAAACTTGGGTAGATGACATTACATAAATACATACTAAGATAACAGGGGTGCCTGTAGGTGGAGAGGGGGGTGGGGTGGGACGTGGTGTGACGAGGTAGGGTTAATTGAAAAGTGTGGTTTTTAGCATTTTGCGGAAAGCTGAGTGGGAGGTCTCAGCTCTGAGTGTGTTGGGCAATGTATTACAGAGTTGGGAGCTATGTGCGGGAAGTCAATCCCTCCCGCTTTGGCCCTTTTGACTGGCGGGATTCACAGTAGATTGGTGTAGCGGGTTCTTTTGGGGTGTGAGGAAGTGTCTCTGGCTATTGTCTCTGATAGGTACGGAGGGGAAGAGAGGCTTAAGCATTTATGTGTAAGAATGAGGGTCTTGAAAGTTATCCTTTCCTTATCTGGGAGCCAGTGGGTATCTTTTCTAGCCTGCGTGATATGGTCTCTTTTGGGCATATTGAGTGCTGCTCTGAGTGCGTTATTTTAGACTGTTTGCAGTCGGCTTAGGTTTTTTGCTGAGGTGCCTGCTAAAAGAGCGTTGCAGTAATCTAATTTGGCCCCAGTAGTGGCCTCTGGCAACAGAGAGGCAGTTCTGATGGGACAGGTAGGGTTTTAACGCATTTATTAACTTAGTGGAGTGGGCTGCGACCGAGGCAATGGCATTGGCCTGTCGTGTCATGGACAGGGTAGAATCTGAGAATACCTCTAGAGTCTTCACTGATGATGAGACAGGTATGATGGAATTGTCAACGGTGAAGTTACAGTATTGTTGGTCGAGTTTGGATAGCATTTCTTTGTGGTCTATGAGGATGATCTTCGTTTTATCTAATTTTAAACACAGTCCATTAGCCGCCATCCAGTCTTGGATGGTGGTATATATTTGGAGGAGAGCTATGGTGTCTTGGTCATATGAACCTGAGAGTGGGAGGAGTACCTGAGTATCATAGGCATAGTTGGTATATGCTATGCCGAGTGAGTCTAAATTGTCAAAGAAAAGTTTTGTAAAGAGATAGTATAGGGTGGGGGCTGTGCAAGATCCCTGGGGGACTCCACATATGATAGTGCAGAGAGCTGCATTTGCCTGATCCGAGAAAATCCTCATGGCTCTGCCTTCTAGGAAGGATGTTATCCAAGAGGTGGCCTGTTTGGTGAAGTGCGCAGCATGGGAGAAATGGGAGGTTAGAATTTTGTGATCAACAAGATCGAAAGCTGCCGAAAGGTCAAGTAGTAAAAGGAGAGCTGGTTTGCCTCTATGCATGATTTCAGTGATTTGGTTTTTAAGATCCAGAAGAGCGTTTTCTGTGCCGTGGCCTTTCCAGAATGCAGATTGCCTTTTGCCGAGGATGGCATTGAAGTCGAGGACGTGTTGGATATGGTTGTGGGCTGATTTGTTCAGGATTTTGAGGAGAAATGGGACAGTGGTGATGGGACGATAGTTGTTAGGTGAGGCGGGGTCTAGGGTGTATTTTTTTAGTAGGGGGAGAACCCAGGCTTCTTTAAGGCTGGAAGGGACGATACCTGATGCAAATGAATCATTAATGAATGCTGTGATGATAGAAGCCAGTGAATCAGCGCAATCTTTAATAATGCCGAGAGGACAGATGTCTGCTTTGCAAGAAGAAGGTTTGAGATGTTTGAGGATTTCGATGACTTCAGTTTCTGAGACATGTCAGAAGGAGAAGAGCAAGTCGGAAGGATTGTGGGTTGGCATACTGGGAGATGGTCCTGCTTGGGTAGTGCTTTGAATTGCGCATGAATTTTTTCTCAGAGTGTTTCTATTTTGTTGAGCAGGGCTGCCTGTTTGCTGGAGCACCATGCTTTGTCTTTAGAGATTTCGTCAGGACTGGTGGGTGGAGTGATAAGGTCTTTGAAGATGGAGAACAGTTCTTTGGATTTGGAGTTAGCTTGTGAGATCCGAGATTTGAAAGAGTTTGACCTGGCTTTAAATATCTATGTTTTATATTGCGTTCATAGCCTTTTGAATTCTTCTTTGTTGGAGTTATTGGGGTTGGCATGCCAATTGGCTAATGCAACATGTTTACTCGTCCATATGGCCAGTAGTTCATCTGAGAACCAGGAGTTAGTGTGCATGTATTTTTTCTCTTTTTTGCATTCATATGGGGCTATGGCATCAATGGCGTTGGTGACAGTGTCTGCGTAAATATTAGCGAGTGTGGTAGGGTCACTAGCGAATGGGGGTTTAAGTTCTGGGACTTCCAGAAATGGCCGAAGTTTGTCCTGGGTTTGTTATTTAGAGCGTCTGACCTGCGCTGAGGGAGCATAGGTGAGTGCTTTAGCTGTGGCTACGGTGGGAATGATGAATTGGATGCAGTTGTGATCCGTCCACTGGTATGCTAGGTTGGGGGTGATAGTGGTAGAGCAGTTGTGGTCTACCAACCAGTCGAGGGTTTGACCTTTACAGTGGGTGGGACAATTAACTTTTTTTAGGAACCCAAGTTCTTCCAATGACTTAGCTAGTGATGTGGCCTCTCTGTCTTTGGGGTCCCTAAGACCTAGATTGAGGTCTCGGAGTAATAGGGTTTTAGTGGAAATTTTTAACTGTCTACCTAATACATGGAGGAGATGTTTTTGAAATTCAGGGGCTGCTCCAGGGGGCCTGTACATGATATGTATATTTATGGTGCAATTGGGGGATATTTGCAGTTTGGTTGAGAGAAGGTCTGCATTACCTTCCCAGGGGTGGTTGCATAGCCTGATGGACAGTCCGTCTTTAGTGATGAGAGCTACGCCTCCTCCTTTCATGAGCTGTCTGTCTAGTCAAAGGATGGAGTAACCGTG
Organism: Ambystoma mexicanum; assembly: GCF_040938575.1. Lineage (NCBI taxonomy): Eukaryota > Metazoa > Chordata > Amphibia > Caudata > Ambystomatidae > Ambystoma > Ambystoma mexicanum. Next base: position 88,605,685 of record NC_090931.1, on the reverse strand, counting down.
TGGGAGAGGTAGCGAGATGGTTGGGCCGGACTCCTTATGAAGCCAGGTCTCGTGATGGCCAGTAGGTCAAGATCACGAGTTGTGGTGAGATCGTTGATCTCTAGGGCGTGAGCGGGGATGGAGTGAGAATTTAGGAGTGTACATTTAAGCGCGGACGATGGGGTGTTATTTTTAGAGAATGGAGTGGGGGAGGGAAAGACCGGCGGGAGGGCAAGCAGAGTTGCGTATTGGTTTGTGTTTTGAGCATGTGGGTGGCATTGGTAGGGGCGGTGTGTGTTCTTTAAGAGGGTGTCATGCATAGAGGATCAGGCAGGACATCAGAGTCCTTGACCGTAGTGGTGCATGAAGTTGCAATGGCGAAGTGAGTGGAAGAGCCCAGTCTGTGATTCCTCCTGTCAGAGGGGCTTGAGAGGCTGGGGTTTAGAGAAGGCTCAGTGCATGATCAGAGCCTATTAATCCTGGAAGTAAGGAGGGCCTTGGGGCAGAGTGCAGCCAGGGGACACATAATGGCGGCAGAGTAAGTAGGATTGGTGACGTGATAGGGGGTGTGAGAGAAGAGGAGCTGGTTGGGCTCTAGCAATATGGGTAGAGTAACGTAGGAGTATGTGAAAGTGGTGAGTACTAGTGCTAGCAGGAGGGGCCTAGAGGTGTAGTTGCAGTGTGTGTTCTTGTACATGTGCATATAAAAGATTGGTGGATACGTAGTGGGATACATTGGTAATCACAGGTATGCGGTCCAGTTTAATGAGCAAAGAGGAAATGTAATCAGAGGTATGCAGTACAGTTTAACGAGCAGAGAATTGATGCAGATGGTGGGCACAAGACACAGTGGCAGCAGGTGAGGCCTTTAATACAGGTAAGCGAGCGGCGGTCACAAAAATTCAAGAAGTATCAGTAGGTGCAGCCTGAGCAGCACTAGGTGCAGAGACAGTGCGGGTGGGGGGCACGATACTTAGTATGCAACAAGGTTCTACTGGTGGGGCGTACAGTACAGGAGAGCGAGCGGGTGGTGTATCAAGAGCGGCAAGCGGCCTGACGCTATAGTTAATAAGATATAATGGATTACAGTACAATGTGCGTGACAGGCATGACTTATGGACAAGGGTGGGAGTTCAGTAGTTGAGTGGAGCCGAGCGGGAGTCCTCACAGGGAGGAGGGTGTAGGTTAGGGCAGCGGGTCTGGCCGATGGCAGGTACGGCTACGGACAGGCAACAGACAGGCTGAGCTTTAGGCTCTGGGGGCCTTGGGCGAGGGGGGCCAGCTTATGCCTACCGGCAGCCCTCCTGACCAATAAGGCGGGTTGAGGAACGGTTGCTAGGCAACTAGGTAAACAAATGTAACATGCTTGCTCCGGCGGCCATTTTAGGAGCTGCGAGAGGGTCACAGCGACTCGTCTTGATGTGGTTGTAGAAATAATAATGCATCCCCAGGCTGAGGATGCCTTGATGCAAGTAGGGGTGCTTTGGGGGCAGATATTACAGCGCACAAGACTGGCTGTGAAGAACTGAATCCAGCTGCTCCTGCAGCGATCAGGTTGGCGTGGATCCGATCCTAGCTGCTCCTGCAGCAAGCGGCCAATTGCAGACAGTGGCGACTGCTCCTGCAGCTCCTGGGACGGTGCGGCCTCCTGCCCTTGTACTTACCGTCTTCTGACACATTACCTAGGACATACTGGATTGGTTAACATTGGCTTTATAGTAATTGCTCCTAGTTTCATATATTGTTTTATGGAATATTTCTGCTTGATTATCCTCATCTTTGACTGGGTCTGACAATTCCTACAGTATTGTTGCACTTGAAACACTTGTGCATACGTACGTTATACATGCCCAATCATATCATATACTTTTTGTAGAAATATTTGCAGGATACATAATATTTATTGATCACAAATGGCAGAAAACAATATCTGGTTAAATAATTCAACTCAAATATTAAGGAAGGTTTTAAAAATGCAAGGAACCCCGCCTCCTTCTACTACATATGTTCAGAGTAGAATTGGTAATTTCAGTTAACAGGTCACAAATTTCACAGCGTAATCAAGTAGAAATCCATGAAAATTACCCTATAATTCAGAGTTACACAGCAATGCATTGTGGGCATGCACATTATATGAAGAACATGCATGTTGGCTCCATATCAGATCAGCATCATTACCGTTTGTGTAAGCACTATCTCATACATAGCTTTATCTGCCCAAGTCCTGCAGATGTCAAGAATGCAGCAACCACATGCAGATTGCACCCTCTTAGGGATTGAACTATAGCAATCTGCTGTCATCATGGCCAATAGGGCTGGGTCACATCAGGGTCTTTCTGTTGTTTTCTGTAGAGTTGTTCTGCTGCTGTCTCCCTTATGGTATGAAAGAGAGCATTTAGGTGTCCCTATCTTTTCTTTCCAAAGATATACATTAGCCAACACATAGTCACCTAATCACTGATGTAAATGCCCTAAAAATGTGGTTCTTTTTTACATCCACTAGCTGCGTTTTTCCTCTGCATGATGAAGAAGACTTACGTGAAGCATATTTGACTTGTCTCCAGACATGAGACTTCCTCTGGTTCTGAAGTGCTTTTGAGTGAGACACTTTGCACCGACCATCATGGGAACAACTTCATGAGCAGGCGTTTATGGTGCTGGGTTGGGATCCTGACACCCTTTTTGGAGATTGGCAACAAAAGATCCAGATAGGCTTAGACCTGCCACATGCAGGGGGGATGTGGTTCTGGCTCAGTAGAGTTCATCTGATCATTCACAAGATAGTTGTCTTGTTCTAATGCAATGTTTCCATCTTCTGTTTTTCATACATGTTTTGCCTATGGAACACACACTATGCCACACAGGTGCCGGTTTAATTATCAAATGATTTCGCTTGCAGCGGGTTTCCAAGTTATCTCCATGTGGGTAAGCTGAGCTACAATGTAACAGATTAATGCCGTTGACTATGTTGCATATTTTCAGAGCTTTATTTTCTAGATACACTCATCTCATCTAGTGTCTTTTATTTTCATCATATCTGCAACAAAACTATGTAGAAATAGCATGCACAACTCAACAAGGAGCCACATAGCCACGGCCTGCAGAAAAGCCATTCATACTACCCATACTACTCCTCCAACACAAGCTCTGATGCTGGTTAGGGGAAGGAACGGTTCTCTACAGGACACCACATGTGGCCCCAGGGCCCCTCTCTGCTTAATTAACTCATAGGGCCTCATTACAAGTATATAAGTGTGGAAATAAGGGTGTGGGTAGCAAAGTACCAACACCCTTTCCAGGCTGCCATACTACAACAATGCCGGTAGGGGCCACGGATCCCCAGGCAGGCCTGACCTTTAGTGTTTTCAGGCCCCTACCAACATTGTTGTCACTGAAGCACTGGCACCGTTAGGAACGGAAATGGGGATTTACAGTTACTGCTGCCACTCGTGATATACCGGGGCACCAGGATATCAGGATGCAGTAACGGTGTCAGAGGGTTCGTGGCAACCAGCCGGTCGCACCGGTGGGTTACCGCCAACCTTGTAATGAGGCCAATAGACTGGGTAAGACTTTGTAGCTAGTAGCTAATCTTCAGGTAATACTCAGACATGTATTTTTAGATAGTGTCCAGTCGCAACTAATGTCTGCCCTGTCTTCCTCTGCATTCTGCGCAATAAGCAATCCTTGGTAATTCTTGACAGCATGACCCCAGACTCTTACAAAATCAGGAGGCACAATTCTAAATATTCGACCAACTCAATTAAATTGCCTTTCTAGCCATGTCACCCAGCACTACCTGGGCAAAACAAAAAACATTACGAGTTTGGTAATACTTTGATCGTACATCCATGGAATTACCACACAACTATTATATGGTTAACACCACTCAGTTCCCTGAAATTATCACAGGTGTATGAGTAGTGGTATGATGTGTAATTCCTCATTCTTGGAGTCCATCTGACTCCATCAGGATTTTTGCTGGGTTTACCAGGAGCGGTCATTATGCACAGTAAATCTGTTTGAGGGCGTGAGTAGAGGATCTACCTCTAGCACGATGCTACTAATCCCATAGTAGGGTGGTGCAGAAATGCAGTGGCAAAATGGTGGTAACAGAATCACTGCCACTTTACCAGCATTTTTAATGCACCGCCATACTTTTAATGAGCCAAATGCCTTGCCTGTTAGTAGGTGCCCTATACCAGTGGCGTGGTAATGCCCTGGGTAAAGAGTCCACTGATCTGGAACAGTTGCTCCTAAACATAGAATATCATGTCATGAATACCAAACTAACAAATGACAACAACAACATACTAGATTGGGGCATGACCAGAAACCTTGTCGCCCATATTGATCATACTACTCCATGTATTTGGTCCGATCATCATGTCATTGAGTTCACTATAGAACCTCCAACCCTGCTCTCAAAACCTCTTAATCACACCAAGAAGGCCATGAGTCGAAATTTAAAAAAAGATTGGATCCATGGACAGCCAAATATGCTTAAAATCCATGATTTCATCTACCTCTGACTCAGACTCAGTAGAATGTTTAGTCCAATCTTACTCCATTACCTTTGAGGAAATGATTGACCTAATTGCCCCGCTTTGACTGAGGTTGGCTAGAGTCAACCCTAGGCATTAAAATTGGTTTACCTCTGAATTATGTGCCCTCAAGAAAGCTAAGTGCTCTCTCAACACCAAGTGGCAGAATTATCCAACTGATGGGAACAAAGAGCTCTAGAAAGCTAAAGACAAATGCTATAAACTTCAAATACTATAAACAAAAAAAATATTTTAATACACAAATTAAAGAAACATCAAATACATCTGGAAAACACTTTAAAAGTTCTTTCTTCTCCTCGTGAACCATCAGCATTAGATTGTGTGGAAGTTCAGGAAGCATTTGAAGCCAAAATTGCTAAGGCCAGGGACAAGGTCTCGATTGCTCAGTCTTCTCTGAAATCGGGCAGAAAACAGCCTATGTCACCACAGGGCCACCATGCCCACCTCCAATTCTCTTTTTCTTTTTTTACCAATCTCTGTTCTAGAAATGGAGAAGTTACTTTCCTCTATAAATGCTACAGCATGTGCTGAAAACCTTATCCCCTAAAGTCATTTTTGAACACAGAGCCATTTTTACACATCTCTTTACCCATATAATCAACTCCTCCTTTCGTGATAAACATATCCCCACTTGCATCAATGCAGTTACTGTGATTCCCCTCCCTAAAAAGCCATGTTGTTACACCAGAGACCCATATAATCTAAGACCAATCACAAACTGAAAATCCCTCCTAAAAATCTGGATAAAGTTGCAACTCTACAACTACAATCCTTTATGGAGACGACTCAGGCAAAATATCTAAACGAAACTGCTCCAGTGTTCCTACACAAAGCAAAAGTGTCGCAAACATCCAACCTGTCGACTCCGATTTTAAATCTGGCTATGGGAAGTTCCCCGGGTTCGACCCATCCCCTGTCTAAAGGAAAGAAAATCCTGAAATTAACCGGGATCGATCAATCAATCTCATCAGTCGACAAATTAATGAACGTAGCCCCTCACGGGAGGACCTGCCTTTCAACCCCAGAGTTCCAGGATGCACGGCTGAAAAAGTCACATGCTCAGGCTCCGTGATGGACCTCACCCAGTCTCCTAGACCGTTAGCATTCTGCTTGACCTCAGGCATACAGCCATCCACGTCGCCTGGCAAGGGGCATCCCGCTCCTGTGAACGACCCTACTTCCTGTGAGACAAACTTGAATTCCAGAGCGGCTCCCCTCTCTAGTCGGAGGGAGGCTCCTGAGCCAATCAAAACGACGCAGATCCGACACACTGAAGCTCCATCAAGACACTCGACGGATTCTCAAAGCAGACCCAGGATGAGAACTCACTCAGCCAGGTTGTCACTGCAGGAGACGCGGACATCCACAAGCGCAACAGACAAACACACTATCTGCACAAGGGGTAACTCTACCCGTCTCTTTAAAATAGAGCAACTTTCCAGCAAAGATAAGTACATCATCTTGAATAGAAAAACTGTGTTAAAAATTACATCATCAACACCCTCGCTATGCAAACTAAATTCGGATGATTTTAAGAGAGTGGAGCATTATCACAGAGACAATAAAGCCAAAGCATACCTACACATTTATTCTTCTGCAACTCAAGATATAGGCCCACTAGCTAGCGATGAACTTAAAGCGCAAGGCCTCCTACTGTCTGAATTAAAGACTCCGGCCCTTAAGAATAATACCCAGGACCGACAATCAACAAAAGGAAGACCGGGTGTCTACAGTCCATCCCAACGGCACACCCATCGAAGAGAGTCATTGAAGGCACACTTTTTCTATCCATCACGAACCCGGAAGTCGAGGCAAGATTCACCTGATCGCCCCATAAGACCCGCCGGGGGCTCTCCGGACCCGCCTCGAGGGCCATCACAATTCTCCAAACGGTCTAACGACACTCACGGCCAAGCTAGACAGCGTCTACGGCATTCCTCAAACCAGCGACTCCGCACGGCGCAAAGAAAGCTAAGCTGGCGAGATCAATCTCCACGAAGAGATCATGCATCTCACAGATCGGGTGAGCAACCTAAACTACCACCGTCGCCAGTTCCGAAAAAAGCTGTTCCTCACACTGGCCCTTGGGACTGGATAAAAGGGGCTCTTTCATCACATCGCCTCAGATAGCAATTAACCAAAGAAGCCGACGTCCAACTATGTGATAAACTCTTGTCATTGGCCTCCTGGAATACCAGAGGCCATGCCCATCTGACTGACCCTAATACCTTCGACCTGGGACACTATGACATCTTCTGTTTGCAAGAAACTTGGCTCCAGGATACACCCTCTATGGATGGGTATGACATTGTGATCTCGCCGGCGACAAAAGGGCTGTTAGGTCGTCCCTCAGCAGGTCTGCTCGTTGGTGTACGGTCAGATCAAAATCTAAAAATGCTCAGAACCACAGCTAGATCATATGGGGTATTGGCAGTCCTAATTGAATGGAACCCTGCTTCGGAACCTTTAAATCGTCGGTCAAAGAAGCTCTCATCTCCACCACTCGCTTTGATCACTACATACTGGAACCCGCAAAGAACCACAACGCAACTCTTCTGCCACACTATGGCGGAGGTCATTGATGAGATCCTTATTGAATGGAATACTCCCTTCATACTAGTATGCGGTGATCTTAACGCGAAGTGCAGCCAGCAGAAGACAGTCCCTAAAAGATCAACCGAGGCAACAGAAGCAGAGCATAGAGGACAAGCATGGATGACCCTCATGGCATCCCGGAACCTACACAACGTTGCCTGGATCCGTGAAGGGCAGACCCATATCCCGACCTGGGAGAGGGGCCGGTCGACAGCCACTTTGGACTACATTTTTGCGTCACAAGCCCTGTGTGCTGCAATTCAAGATTTCAAGGTGGTTAAAACGGCCGCCAGCGATCATAACATGCTTACCACTTCTTGGAGCTCTTCAGCGAGGAATTCAACCTATTATTCACCATCGGTAGAAACAAATCCCCAACAATCACGCCTGCGACTGAGTCTGGCCAATATTAGAGCTATCACCGATCAATACGTGGCTGAATTTGGGACTGATCAACCTTCCATGCCATCGGCCAGGCCGGACTACCTTCCCATGCTCCTAAAGTACAGGCATCATCCGGCAGCGGGCCTAGCTATCCCCAAATCTGGCATCCACCAGTATGACATGGAAACTGCGGGGAGGAAAAACGGCTTGAGAACTCTCAGAAGACATGCAAAGGCCACCAATACTGTAGAGGCATGGGATCGCTGGAGAATTGAAAAAAAAGCCTACAAATCATGGATTAGGGCACGTCGCGCCGTTTTATACCAACAGGACGCTGAATCAATGATGAAAGTCCTAAATGCAAAAAAAACGGCAGACTTTTGGGACTTGGTAAATGCTTCGCAAGGATCCACAACCTACAACATGAGCAACTCTGTTCCGGAACAAGTTTGGGTCTCGTTTTTCACTGATCTATTTGCCAGTCCAACCCAGGATATGATCCCGCCGTTTGACACCACCGGAGCACCCTGGATCGACCTTTCTCCAATATCAGGCATAAGTACAGCCATCCAAAAGTTAAAATCATCCAGAGCCCCAGGCCCGGACGGCCTGTCCAACATAGATCTAAAAAAGCACCATGTGGAATGGGCTGCCTTTATGTGCATTCTGTTTGACCACTGCAGATCTACCAGACAGATCCCATCATCATGGTGTAAAGCAACCATCATACCTATCTTCAAACGTGGAAGCAGAGAAGCACCGGAAAACTATCGACCGATTGCCTTACTGGACATAATGGGAAAATTATTTGCCACTCTCCTTTTAGACCACTTCCACCGTTGGGAGAAAGTAGCTCCCTGCAGTGATCCCTACCAACTAGGCTTCAAGAAAAATGGTAGTACCACATTGAACATCTTCATACTTACAATTCTAAAAGCCAAAATAAAGCAAGGAGCCCCTGCGGTGTATGTGGCTTTTATCGACCTTTCTCAGGCGTTCGACAAAGTGGATCGACATAGACTATGGAGAAAGCTGGAAACCTGGAAGTGTCCTCCGGCGATATTGCACCCTATAATAGCCTTGCATACCAACACCTCCCTCAACGTTCGTCTAAACAAACAGGGGGCCTTGTCCAGAAATATTCAGGTGTATAGAGGTGTTAAACAAGGCTGTCCTCTGGCCCCGGCACTTTTCGTGGCCTTTTTGGGGGATTACAAAGATTCGGAAGTGCTGGTTCGATGTTTCCCCCCGAAGTTTGGCAATCTTCCCCTGTCCCGCCTTCTATACGCCGATGATATGATCCTGTTTGATCAAACTCCGATCGGCCTCCAAAGGCAGCTGGACAATTTGGCAAACTATATGACCACCAACAATCTTCAAATAAATCAGACCAAAACCAAAATTATGATCATGTCCTCTTCACGCCACCAGCCGAAAACCACTTGGTCCTGGTCAGTGTGTGAAACCAGAATTGAAGTGGTCCAGCAATTTAAATATCTAGGTGTGCTCTTAGACGGGTCGGCATACGAAATCAAAATGCAGCAACATCTCTGGACCAAAACAAAACAACTGACCTCCCAATTACGAGCACTTGACAGGAAATTTGGCAAATTTTCACTAATGCCGGCCATCAATTTCTATAAGGGCAAAATGGTGCCCGCTTTGACCTACGGCATGGACGCCATGTTCACTGTACCTTGCGAACTATGGCGGAAACTAGAGGCCTACATATGGAAGTCCCTTTTAGGTCTGCCAAGTGCGATTCCCATAGAAGCGATCAGACGAGAGTTGGGCCTTTTGTCTCTAAACGCCACCGTCAGCGGGGCTGCGCTTGCCCTATTCAGGAAAACCCTAATTAAAGACAGCCTGCCGATCTTCAAAATAATTGGGCAGGAACTTGAATCAACCACTACTAAGTCGGTCCAAAAGTGGGTTTCTCTGCAAAAAACCAAACTGGAAGCCCTGCAATGCTCACTCAATGACTTAATAACGAACCCGCAAAGAGTAAGTGAAAAACTAAAATTGGAGGACTGGATCACCACCATGGACAAAGCAGCTTCCACCAAGTGCTTAAACCATTTACCTCCAACCTATAACAAATTGAATCGTCCCATGATGTACTGTCTGCGATTTCCAGATAAAAAACTGCGCTCAACTTTCTTGAGGGCTCGCTTAAATCTGCTCCACACCCGTGAAATCTTAGGACGAAGACTACAGGCCAGTTCAATTACATGCAGATTGTGTGAAGACCCTGGCTCGGTGGAGAACATCCGCCACCTGCTCTTAAACTGCCCGGCTTTGAACGACAATCGCGCTCCATTTTTGACTCCGCTTTGGCTTGACTCGGTCTTGATCCAGGAGCACACGTGGTGGTGCCGTTTAATATCTGGCGAGAAGCCTCGATGGGCGGTAGCCACGGCCAAAATATTGGAAGCAGCCTTCATTAAAATCGGTGGCTTAGCTAGTGATCTGCCGGTGCAACTCTGAAAACTTCTGTGAAGTTTAGTCGCTGAGCTTTACATTGGCGAACTCTTCTCTTGATTTTCTTTTTGATTTACACCTACTGTATTCATCAACTTCTTGTAAAAATCAATTTTTCCTTTGATTGTACACAAGTAAATAAATAATAATTATGGAGGCCAACAACATACTACACGGGCCAATCTGGTTTTAGGCCAGCCCATAGTACCGAAACAGCACTGGTGAATTTACAATCTCACTTGCTTGGAATTACAGAGAAAGGCAAGACGGGCCTCCTAGTCCTTCATGACCTTTCGGCAGCTTTTGATTTGCTTGATCATCAACGTCTTCTGATTGCACTGGACTCTATAGGAAACTGGTCTCAAGAAGCAGTCAAACGGTTTCACTCATTCATATCACGGCGAGTGTCCAGGATTGACTGGGGGCATTCTTTTTCTCCACCAGCTCCCATCCAATGTGGCATACCTCAAGGAGCCTGCCTATTGCCAATGTTTTTCAACATCTACATTCAGCCCCTTTTCTCCTATCTGTAGAGTTCAGGCTTATTTTTTTACCAACAATGCAGATGGTACCCAACTGGTTCTGGAACTTAATGGTGATTTTTCCCAGGACTCTTCAAAACTCCTGCACTTATTTAACTTGATCGAGTCATGGATGTCCCAAAACTGGATGTGCCTTAATAGAGGAAAACCGTGCTTCTGATCTTTGGCTCGCATCATGCTAGATCGAACCTTAAAGTCGACTAGGAAAGCTTTATCATTAATGACAACATCTTTCCAGTCCAGAGTAAGGTAAAGACACTAGGTGTCATTCTAGAATCCTCCCTGGATGCCTGTGAATATACCAACCTGATCAGCAGAAATTACAATCATTACCTTTGACTGCTAAGAAACATCAGGCCCCTTCTAACAGAGGAGACTTCTGTTACCTTCGCCTGTGCCACCATCCTATTCCGGCTAGATTATTGCAATGCATTGTTATTAGGAGGCAACACCTCCTGCTTAAAAAAATGTCAATGCATCAAGAATGACGTCATACAGATTTTTAAGGACATTCCATCGAAAGAACATATCTCTAAGCAAAGACAAGATATCCACTGGCATGCGCTCTTGTCCATCGCTGTCTCTATGTCATTGCCACCTCCAACCTCAACTGTGCAATTTTCCGTTACACTCCATCTAGACCACTACGCTTGTCTGATCTTGTACAGATACCATGCCCTGCATTTAAATGCTCCATAGGGCTAGGAAGATCTTTGTCCCTCCATGCAGCCCAGCTTTGGAACTCTCTTCCTCCTAGACTGAGACACGAGAAAAACTTGATCTCTTTTCAGAGGGCGCTGAAAACTTTGCTCTTCAAGTAATCAGATCTCTTAAATGTACTACTGTTAAACCTTCCTGACCTGCTTTGTACTGTTCACTTTCTGTTGTCCTCGTGTATTTGTGCGCCCCGATGCCTGCGGGCTGACGGCGCGTTATAAATGAATAAATAAATAAATATAGCTTTGGCTCTTCATAGACACAGGACGAGCTTTGTTATTTCTCTTTGGTATTCCCTCTACAGTAACTGATAGGATGTACTGCAGCCATTGTCCTCATGTGGGAATACAAATGCATTCTGCCATCATAGTCAGCTTGAACAAAATATGGCTTGTCTTCCACAAATACACACATGACATTCACTAGCTTGATACATTGAAAAGAAGGAGATATGCCATTGAAGCATGGATCTTTTTATTTTTCTTGTTAAACATTCTCTGAAGTAAAAACATGCTAAGCCTGAATATTAACTCATTGTGACAGGCACCTGAGAGGCAGAGGAAATGGTGCCACGGAGAAGGGAGGAGAAAATACAGTCATGCTGACCCACACATTCAGGGTTTCATTGATATCGAAGTTCCCGCACTCAAGGTCTCCATCCTGCAGTTTGATCTTTAATTCATTCTTCCGGGTAACTCATGTCACAAGGGATATGGGTTGTTGCTAAGAAGAAATACAGCCGTGCATGCTTAATGGGGGTTGTGACCTGGGGGTTGCATGCTTATTAAGGAATGCAATGGTGGGGGGCTCAAGTCAGTGGTATGGGGCTGGTTCCAGCCTGGCTGGGTGGGGGTGTGGGGTCTAATGGCAGTTTAGTGGAGCTGAATGGTCGTAGAGCGGAGCCTGGTGTTGTCTCACGCTCTTGCAGGGTGAATTCTGTTGAAAGATACTAAATATTCGCAAAACTGAAGGGATGAAGGGGAAGTGGACTTCCATGGGAACAGAGCTCTTGTGAAGTCAGTGTGTTTTGCAGAAATTGGACCTTGTGGACTAGGACCGTGAACAGAGTGAGCCTGCAGTTTATCCTTTCTGGGCCTAATACAAAATGGAGTCGAGGGCTATGAGATTTCCTAGTGCCAAGCATCTACTTCTAAGTGCTGCAGGGCCTCTATGTGTTGCCCGATAATGAGGATTGTTCCACCCTTGTATGTTATATCACCTCATTATGGTATTTGCTTTATTTGGAAGTGCCTACGGGGGTAGGATAGGCTTGGATCCATCAACTATTCCACCCTTTTGTTACTTCTACAGTAACACATTCTCCCCCCCATACTTCCTCTCATGTGCGCACCTGTCTGATTCGTCCCACACAGATTTTCCCTTTATGGGCATCCATACCCTGCATAAATGAAATGCCTCAAACTTTCCCCATGTTGCGCATACTGTTCAGGTGTGCAGATCATGTATATGCACCCCGCATCGCCTGCCAAATCCACCCATACCTCTTTGGTACAATGGTTGTGTGGTATAAGGTATCGACTTTGTCACCAAGAGGGAGGGGGACCATGTGGAGTGTGGGGCCATCATTTTGCTCAGTTTGGATTTCTACTTTGTTTGTATCACGAGGTACTTTATCATTAGCTTTCCCAATAGTCACCATCATCATTGAACTAATAGGCACAGCTTTGGCATAACACCAGAGACCCAATTTGTACATGCAGAGGATCACCAGGATAATCACAATGATTGGGACGAGCATCTTTACCAATGTTCAAAGCCAGGATGCAACCCTGCTAAAGGGCATGGTTAACCAGTCATCTTTCTGTTTCCAACTTCCTTTTCTTAATTTTCACCCCGAGTTTATGTACTGCTGTGATGATGTGTGATAGTGTCCCATTTTCAGTGTCTTCATAAGGTACGAATGTGCAACATGTACTCCCTATCCTTTTGCAAACACCACCTTCAGTAGCCGTCAGGAAGTCCAACAGGTACCTATTTTGCATAGTTATTAGTCTAAGGGCCCTTAGTTCTACGTTTATGACATTGAACCCTTGTTCAGTGTCATCTGCCAGTTGGATCAGTTCCCACCGAACTATCTGTAGCCATTTCGCATTTGCTCGTGTCTGGATACTAGGTATCAGGGATGCAAAAACATTCTCTGCTGCATTATGGAACTTGTATTCATCTGGTATCTGGTCAAGCAGATCGGATGATTCTTGAGATAAGTAATTTGACCGTTTCTTTCTCTCCTTAGCATAATGTGGCGTTCCTTTTCAGGGAGGATGCGGAACTCTGGAGGTGGCATAGTGGACATTATTTCTGTGGTCAGGGGCACTATCTGTTCTTCATCCAGCAAGGGTCCACCCTTTAGGTGTTCTTCTGGTACTTCTAGCAGGGCCGAGTGAAGCATTGCAAGCGAACAGTAGCCCCTCCAGGATGTGGGAAGGTGCAAGTATGCCTTCTGGCCGCAGATCCAGTAATAATCCATCAGTCCTGCAGTGCCTTTTTCGGAGATCTGGAATTAGCATAGTTCTGTTATATTGTTTGTTTGATCCCACTGAGACAATTCCCTTGTATAAAAAGATAGTTCATAGCTTTCTTCTTGGTGCACCTTTACCGGTTTCTCAATTGCTATGATCCATGTCAATTGTACAACATGCTCTGTTCATATTTGTGCCCACGCTTGTTCTACAAGGGATAATGGGCCTCATTACACGGTATGCGGTAGCCATGGCGCTATTAGCGCCATGGTTGCAGCCAGTATTTTACTGTGTCCGCCTTGGTGGATAGCGGAATTTCTGCCCTACTCCAAGGTGAGCGGGGGCGGTAATTCCCCATTCACCAAGGCCCTTCCCCATTCCCATTTTTGCCCCCATAGGGCATAATGGGAATGGGGAATGCGCTAATTACGGTACCACAAATAGCGGTACCGTAATTAGCACCAAGGTCCCTTTGCGGCACCCTACTTTAACGGCTGGTAAAATCAGCCGTTAAAGTTGGGTCCCGCAAAGGGAACTCGTAGTAAGGCGGTAAGGGTTAACGGTCACCGGTAGCATTACCGGTGACCGTTAACCCTTACCGCCTTCAATGTAATGAGGCCCAATGTATTTTACGGATATCCAACAAGTCCTTCTGCCTTACACACAGAGGTTGTCTCTTCCCACTTATTGTCCGTATACTTCACCCATTGTATGGCCAGGTGTGCTTCCTTGAAACAGTTGGGGTTGGTGGAACTTGTTTTGCATTTTCGGGTATCTGGCTCAACAAGTTGTAGATTAAGGTTGCATGCCTGAAAAGTGCCTTTAACCCACATAGTGCAGGATCAATCAGACATTGGTCCTCATTACAAGTATGGAGGTAGCCATGGAGCTATTAGCTCCATGGCTGCCTCCGTACCGGGCTCCATTACTGGGTACATGCAATGGGGACTTACCGGGTTACTCCGACATAGGAGGACCCGGTAAATCCTCCTTGCAGGAACCCATCCCCATTCCCATTTGAGCCCCCATAGGGCTCAATGGGAATGGGGAGGGAGGTAATAATGGGCAGATTAAATCTGGCCCATTATTGCCTCCCTCTTCCCCTTGCGGGACCCGGAAAGGAAGCCTGGTTTTACCAGGCGTCAGAACCGTGTCCCGCAAAGGGAAGCTCATAATTGACGCTCCCGTAATGAAGGGGGCCGGTCCCGTACCGGCCGCCTTCATTACGGGAGTGCCAGCCTTATAATGAGGCCAATTGTGTCTTTATTAGGGGTACTTCTTGTGGTACAAAGACCTTGGTGGCCCCAGATGTGTGTGATATTAAGGAACACATGTAGCAACTCCCATTCGTCCATTGCCTTCCCATTGCACTCATGTCGGAGTACCAACTGTTTGAGTGTTCAGGATGATGAACGTCTTCCACTGCATCTAATCCTAAAGCATCATTTGCATCATATTTGTGTTGGCGCGTCTGCCTTTTCTTTCTGCTACTGCACAACATGGGCTTTCTTCCACTTGACATTGCATCTTTAGTGATGTTTGCATTGCATAGGGATCGTTTTACACCTGGCATCAGTACTTCAAACATTATACTATTGTGAATTGGGAGCCGCTACAGGTTGCATTGGTGCCGTTATTATTGTTCCATTTGTTGTGATGGTGGGTTGTTCAAATGTCATTAATGGTGTACTTTCATTCATCCTTTCATTCATGTTCAAGTATGGGCTGGAATGTATTACTGCATCAGAGACAGAAGTAGGGGTCTGTTTGGTTTTGATCATCGTGGAGTGCATAAGGATAGAACTCGAAGAACTGGGTGGCCCTACATTTACGCTTAAGGGCAATATAGTTTTATTCCGATGTAGGCTTCTGAGGTTCAAGGGTGTATGCTCATTCCAGAACCATTCACCCCCTCGCCCCTTCTTTTAGATGGCCAGCCCAGATAAAAGATGTTCCCCAATAAATCCCTAACACAAACGTGCATATTGTATATAAAATAGCTGTAAAGTGGAGCCCAAAGTCGTAGCTGTAGGCCCTGGTAAAACTAATTCTACTCCTACTGCTATCTACATTTGAAGAATCTCTTAGTGGTGTCATCGCCATCATTGTTGCACCTGCGGAAATAGGAAAAAATGGTAATACTGCTGAGATACCACCAAACTCGTAATGAGCCCCATGAATCAAGCATTTACAAGTGTGATACATGAAACAGGGAAAGACCCAAAACAGTATGGATCATAATGCCCCATAGCTTTAGTGCAAAATACTTGTGCTTACACCAGAAACAACCCCCTTGAAATGAATTCACCCTGACCAGATGGGATTTGTTTCAGGTCGACTCAAATTTGACATTGTCAGGAAACTGATTCACTCCCTGCTACTGGCAGATGCTGAAAATGCCTTGGACACGGCCAACTGTTCCTTCCTGAGGGAGGTGAGGGACGTACTGAAGGGATCAGGATTCAGGTTGAATCTTGTCCGGTGGATCTCGTTGACTCTCACCACCATCTGCAGGACCCCTGGTCCAGTCTCCCTCTTCTTCTCGGGTTGGTCTGACCTCATCTCTTATCTTCTTGCCTCCACCTCTAAGATTCTCCTCCTCATAGGCTTCAATATTCACCAAGACTCTCCTGATTCGGCCACTGGACTCTTCTGCAGTCTCTGTGACTTTCCCTCACCAATCTTCCCTCCGGTCCGACGCACTCAGCCAGACACACATGGGATGCTCTCATCTCAGCAGACATTCTCATCTCCAACCCTCATACTACACCTCTTTCCTGGTCTGGCCATGCTCTCCTATCCTCTCACCTGGATCTGTTAGGTCACCAGGCTTAGACTGCCTGCATTGCCAGTGTCCTTCTCCGTCATTCCACCAATGAAGCGAGTGTCAGTTGCTGCTTTTTCTGCCACTTTCATTCCCCCCTCCTACTCCTGCCGTGGACTCCCACACTGTATCTGCCATTGCTAATCTTCACCTCTCTATCACCAACACCCTCAACATCCATGCCCCTGTCATGAGGATCTGCATGAAGCCTGTCTCCAAGTCCAACATCTGGTATGACTCTGACCTGTCCTCTCTGAAACGTAAGTGTAGTTTTGCTGAGAGGAAGTGGCAGGCTTCTGACACATCCTCTGACAGACTGGCCTGCCACATGCTCCTAAGGCAATACAGACTCTCCATCCGATCAAAGAAGAGGGCACATACAAAAGCCTGCATCTCTGGCGCCACTAACAACATGGGAACACTATTTAAAATCTGCAAGGAGCTCGCCCATCCTACTGCAGTCTCCACTTCTCCTCAGTCATCCCGGTGCCTCAATAATTCACTGGTCTCCACTTCTTAACCATAACTCAGGACATCCAGTCCTCACTTGCATCTACTTGGATGGTCTAGTATCCCACCATGCCTCTAGCACCAGCAGCACAATTTCATAGGCTCTCATCATAACTCTAGCACCAGAGCAAAAATGTCTTCTGATGGCAGGCTTCACACCATAACTCTTGCACCAGCAGTGTAATGTGCTCTGATGGCATAGGATATTGCTATATCAATAGCACTAGCAGTATAATGTACTTATATGGTGTAGGATCTCACCATAACTCTAGCATTATCAATCTAATGGGGTCTGATGGCATAGTCTCACCATTAATTCTAGCACAAACTGTATGATGGGCCCTGATTTCATAGGATCTCACCATAACTCTAGCCCCAGCAGTGTAATGTGCTCTGATGGCATAGGATCTCAACATAACTCTAGCAACATGAATATAATATGTTTGGATGGTGTAGGATTCCAACATGCCTCTAGCACCTTCAGTTAATGTTCTCTGATGACATAGACTCATCACAACCCTAGCAACTGAGGTACAATGTGCTCTGATGTCAAGAGCTTTCACCATAACTGTAGAACCAGAAGTATAATGTGCTCTGATGGCATAGGATATCACCATAACTCTAGCAACCACATTTTAATGTGTTTGGTTGGTGTAGCATCTCACCATACCTCTAGCATTATCAATCTAATGGGGTCTGATGGCATAGTCTCACCATTAATTCTAGCACAAACTGTATGATGGGCCCTGATTTCATAGGATCTCACCATAACTCTAGCCTCAGCAGTGTAATGGGCTCTGATGGCATAGGATCCAACCATAACACTAGCACCAGCTGTATAATATTCTTTGATGACATAGGATCTCATCATAACTCCAACACCTGCAGTACAATATTTTCAGATGACATAGCATCACACATAAACCAAGCACCAGTAGTATCATGTTGTCTGATGGCATACTATCTGATGACATAGACTCTCATCACAACTCTAGTAAACTGAGGTACAATGTGCTCTGATGGCAGGTGTTCTCACCACAACTGTAACAGCAGAAGTATAATGTGCTCTGATGACATGGCACCTCACCATAACTCTAGTGCGTGCAGCTTAATGAGCTCTGTTGGCATAGATTATCCCCATGACTCTAGCCCCAGCAATAAAATGTGTTCAGATGGTGCAGGATCTCACCATAACTTTAGCGGCAGCAGTATAATTTGTTCTGATGATATAATCTCTATACACAACTCTAGCACTAGCATTGTAATGGCCCGCTGGTGGCCTAGGATCTCGCCATACCACTAGCACACCCAGTGTAATGTGCACTGATGACATAGGATCTCACTATAATGCTGGCACCAGCAGTATAATGTGCTCGGATGGCATATGATCACACATAACTCTAGCACCACAAGTATCATTTTCCTTGATGGCATAAGATCTCACCACAACCCTAGCACCAGCAGTTTAATCTTCTCTGATGGCATAAGTTCTCACCATAACCATAGCACAAGCAGTATAATGTGCTCTTATGGCATAGTATCTCACCATAACTCTAGTACCAGCAGTATAATGTGCTCTAATGTCATAGGATATCACTATAACTCTTGCACCAGCAGTATAATGTGCTCAAATGGCACAGAACCTCACCACATCAGTAGCACCAGAAGTATAATGTGCTCTGATGGCCTAAGATCTCACCATAACTCTAGCATCAGCAGTATAATGTGATAAGATGGAATATTATATCACCATATCAATAGCACTAGCAGTACAATGTACTCATATGGTTTTGGATCTCACCATAACTCTAGCAATTTCAGTCTAATGGGGTCTGATGTCATTGGGCCTCATTACGAGAATGGAGGTAATGAAAATAGGAAGGCGGAATGGTATTACCGGCATCGTTAACGGGTCCGGGCCATTACGACCCGACAATCCGCCCGTACCGTGCCCCTCCATACCGGCTTGCGCGCATACACGTGCCCCTTTGCGGAGGAAATACTGGGATGCCGGTAATAGGAGGACATCACAAGTTACGCGGGCATGCACTTACCGGCCTCCCGAAGGCGGTAAATAGGGCCTGCACGACGGCGGCCATACAGGCATCGTGGACCACCCGTAAACAGCAACCTGCAGTGAAGGCAACTGCCACAGGTGCACACAATCACCACAGGTAGAGTCAATGGAGCCTGTCCCAGTATAAAAAGAGTACACCCACACACCACACCCCTTCCCACACCAAAATGATAACTCTAGCTGTTGCAATCATAGGGCTGGAGGACATGCCTATACTGCTACAACTACAGCAACAACACCAACTACAACAAGAACCACAGCCACAGGCACAGGCAGCACAGAGGAGACACAGGAGGAGAAGGAGGGTGAGACAGGCCCAGCAAATACCACAGGTGCAGCCAGTAATATCTTGTAGGCAGCCACCAATCCCTCGCATCAGACCCAGTCCATTCAATCTAACCCCTGAGCAGATCCACACCCTGTACCTGTTGGACCGGGACACCATAACCACCATTGTGGACATGATACATGACGACATCGTCAGCCTTATTGAAATACTGTTAAGATGGATTTCTGAACTCTGACCTGGAGGGGCAGAGGTTCAGATGGCCAGCCTAGTTTCTTGGAACAGGGTAGCCTCTGGACAAGCCAGACCAATCAGGGTAGCGATGGCAGCGGTCAAGACTAAGTCTCAAGAGGGGTGAGTGTGACTGAAAGACCTCAATGAGCACACAGAGCAAGGACACTTACAAATTGCTCCAGACAGGTGTTATATTAAAAATATAGCACATTTATTACAAGGCCTTTGTAACATCGACCATAGCGAAGAATCACAATAATACTGAAGTAAACCAACACATCACAATCAATACAATATATATACAAGAACGAGGGGTCTAAGGAGTTAAGAGCACAAAATATGTAGACCACCTAGATGGGGAGGAAAACAGGCAGTGCAAGTAATCGTTAGACCCAGTTCGACATCAGAAATACACCTAACTAAGAGGCCGCCCAAGCCCAACGAAGAGAGGAACCTTATGCTCAAGAGTACACGCAGCGCTTGTGCCAATGGACAAAATACGGTCTCTTCAAGGGTCTCTGACAGTTCAGGAAGGTGGATGAGGCGATGGAGAAGCAGTCCCCCATACTCAAGGCATGACCTCCACTTGCAGGCAGAGGCAGGGTGAGAGTGCGGGAGGGAGCCGCTATTTCGCAACAGCGGTAGAAAAGAAATGGGCTCCTGTGCGAGGGGCCACCGGTTGGGGTATGGACTACTCACCGGTCCCTGACGCAGGCAGACCCAGACTTCGCCAGTTCAGTTCACTTTGCTGGCAGGTTCGGATGTGACAATCAGGATGTCTCGACACCGTGTAGATTCCGCGGTAGCAGGATTCAGGGTCGAGGGGGTCACAAGTGCAGCAAACCTGCACAGGTCGTTGCCACAGCAGGGCAACACGGTAACCACCTTTACTCCGGTCCGGGCGCACTCGTCTCACTTCAGACCTGGGAATGCCAAGTGTACGAAATTCAGAGTGAGGGTGCTGTGGACACAGAGCAAGCAGGATACCAAGTTTCGAGGGCTTCCTCAAAACGCCAGCAGTGACACGGCAAAGCTGGTCAGCCCACTGGTTGGCCCAGGGAAACTTCTGAAGATGCTTACTTGCAGGGTTTGATGAAGGTGCCGAGAATAGTTGGTCCCACTATTCCAATGGGTCGAAGCGCCTTCGCAGACCTTCTAGGACGATCATATGCAGAGGGGTCTCGCAGGACGACAGCGGGCTCAGGGTGCCAAACCTTCCATGGGGTCACCAGCGGTTCCTCAACTCAGCTTTTGGTTGCAGGATACTTGTCTCCTTATCCTTTGTTTGTGTGAACTCAGGAGATCGACATGGTAGTGGTGTTTTCGGCCTCCTCTTATCCAAAGTTCTCTTCGTGCCAAAACAGGGAGGACCCAATGGGAGATCTGCTCACAAACACTCACTCCATATGTGGACCAATCACGGACCACGGTGGTCCCAGGCATTCATGACACTCTAGACTCTCTGGCACCCTGGATGTGTATTGGGAACAGACATCCCAGCCCACATCCTGGAGGCACACACACAAGGCATGCAGAAGCCCACGAAAACTTTGCGGGAAAGTGCATGACCAAATAGGGACGTAACCAGGTCGGCTCGACCTGGGGAAGGTGAAGGGACAAGATGGGCAAAGGACAGGACAAAGAACCTCGTGGCATGGCCATTTTGGAGCCAGGCCACCTATTCGTGCCAAACGCGGTAAGCGTGGATAACATGGCAAAAAAAGGGTTCAAAACCTAAGATAAACGATAGCTGCCACCAGTTCTGTCCATGACACACCTGCACAGTTCATGATAAGTCCAGCGAGAGTTTCTAGGGCCTTTGGAATGACTAGAGCCCCAAGGGTGCGGTAAAGTAAGTTACATTGCACTCTTTAACATGTTGTACAAAGGCTGCAACGCGAGGAAAGGACTAAGGGAAACAAAGTCTCCCAGTACTGACTGTCTTAAGGGCATGTCAGTTTCCCCATAAGAAGTGAGCAAAAGCCCAGAGGAGTGCGGCTGAGGGCTGCGCTTCTCTGGAAAAGGTTAGATCAGGGTGTAAAACAAAATCTTTCCTAACACTCGCCCCTCCCAGACTAAGGACAGGTGGAACTAATCCACCCCTGGATGAGTTTCTTGTTCAGGTCGGTTAAACATTCTGGACAACCCATCATCATTGCTATGTTGGACACCTGGCCTATGCTCAATAGTGAAGTCAACGCCTTGCGGACTTATGGACCACCTAAGCAACTTTGGATTCTCTCCCATCATGTTCATTAGCCACTTTAAGGGATTATGGTCAGTTTGCACAGTGAATTGGGTCCCATAGAGGTAGGGCCTCAGCTTCCGTAGGGCCGACACAACAGAGAAACATTCTTTCTCCACGGTGGACCATCTGATCTCTCTGTCCTTAAGCTGGCGACTAATGAAGCCAATAGGGTGTTCCTTACCCTTCTCATCTGCTTGCGATAGTACAGCTCCTATCCCAGTGTCAGAGGCATCTGTCTGCACAATAAAAGGTCTTTGGTAATCAGGGGTCCTGAGCACAGGGGCCTGGCACAAGGAGTCTTTTAAGCCACGGAAGGCCTTCTCACACTCTTCAGTCCAAGTTACCTTCTTGGGTTTCTTTGGAGTAGTGAGGCCAGTCAAAGGGGCAGCTATGGTGCCATAGTCTGCCATGAAATTTCGGTAGTACCCAGTGAGTCCTAAGAAGGCTCTCACTTGGGTGTGTGTAGTGGGGGTAGGCCAGTCTTGCACTGCTTGTACTTTACTGGGTAGAGGCTGTATCCTCCCTCCACCTACTTCATGTCCAAGGTAAACCACTGAGCCTTGTCCAATCTGGCATTTACTGGCCTTTATGGTCAAGTGGGCCTTCTGATGAGCCTGTAACACAATCCCAAGGTGTTTCACATGGTCTTTCCAGGTGGCACTGAAAACTGCTATATCATCCAGATATGCAAGACAGAATTTGTCCAACCCATTCAACACATGATTCACAAGCCTCTGGAATGTGGCAGGTGCATTCTTCAACCCAAAAGGCATTACCCTGAACTGGTAAAGGCCCTCTGGAGTTGAGAAAGCTGTCTTATCCATGGCCTGTTCTGCAAGGGCTATTTGCCAATAGCCTGCAGTGGGGTCAAACGTGCTGAGGGACTTGGAGGTGCACAAGGTATCCACCAGCTCATCTGTTCTTGGCAAGGGGTGGGCATCTGTCTTGTTGACAGCATTCAGAGCCCTGTAATCCACACAGAACCTCAATTCAGAAGTACCTGCTTTTGGAACCAAAACCACAGGGATGGACCAAGGACTACTAGAGGGTTCAATCACCCCAAGATCCAACATTTTGTTGACCTCTGTTTTAATGTAAGACCGTACTTTGTCTGACATTCTGTATCCCCTACTTTTGGTAGGTACACCGTCTCCTGTGTCTATGTTATGTTTGCACCAAGGTGTCAAACCAGGGGACTGCAAAAAAAGGGTGAAAAATTGCCTAAGCAAACTTCTCACCTCGGCCTGCTGATCAGAAGTCAGGTGAGGGGCCACTCGGACACCCTCAATTGAGTTATCTGAAGGACTGCTTTGGAATAGGTCAGGAAGAGGTTCAGACTCCTCTTTCTCAATATCTGAAGCCAATAGCAGGGCTGCGATTTCAACTCTTGGGATGAAAGCCTTCAGCCTATTTAAATGGAACACTTTTGGAGCCTGCCCATGCCTTCCAAGGTCCACTAAATAGTTGACCTCACCCAGTAACTCCACACTGTGTAAGGGCCAGAGCATTTATCCTGTAAGGCCCTAGGCCTTATGGGATTCATGATCAGGACTTTCAGACCAGGTGTAAAGTTAATGAGGGAAGCCTTCTGGTCATACCATTGTTTCACCAGAGCTTGTCCTGCCTTCAACTTGTCACTAGCCAGACCCATCAGGAGTACCATCCTTTTTCTGAGCCCTAACACATAGTCAACTACGTTGGTAGTAATGGGGGGAGTGGGCATCTCCCATCCCCCCTTGACTATGGCTAAGGGTCCCCGCAGAGGGTGACCAAACAGAAGTTCAAAGGGGCTGAAGCCAACACCCTATTGTCGTACCTCTCTGTAGGCAAACAGTAAGCATGGTAAAAGAAGATCCCATTTTCTTCTTTGAGGTTCTTCCAGAGGCCCAATCATACTTTTTAAAGGCCTGTTAAACCGTTCTACCAGACCATTGGTCTGGGGGTGGTGTGCGGAAGAAAACATATAGGTGACCCCACATTCCTTCCACATAGCCTGCATATACTTTGACATAAAGTTGCTGCCTCTGTCAGACACAACTTCTTTAGGGAAGCCAACCCTAGTAAAGATGCCAAGTAAAGCTTTTGGAACTGACTTGGCAGTCACAGTTTTTAATGGGATGGCCTCAGGATACCTGGTGGCATGGTCGACCAGTACCAGGATAAACCTATTGCCTGAGGATGTTTGGGGGTCAAGGGGACTGACAATGTCGATCCCTACCCTCTCAAATGGTACCCCCACAACTGGGAGTGGTACCAAAGGAGCTTGGATTGTTGAACCACTCTTACCAGATAACTGGCAGGAGGCACAACTCCGGCAGTGACTATCTACTTGCACCCCCATCTTGGGCCAGTAGAAGTGCATGGATAAACTTTGCTTGGTCCTCTTAATACCAAGGTGACCAGCAAGGGGCACTTCATGTGCCAGCTGCAGGAGCAAGGGTTTTACAGCAAGGGGAACCACCAACCTCCTATGGTCTCCTTCTGTAGACTCTGTAGGCTCACTATACAGGAGCCCGCCTTCCCAATAAATCCAATGCTTCCCAGGAGGTTCACCTTCAAGCTGGGAGCAGGCCTGTCTCCTTAGGCCTTCCAGAGATGGGCACTCACGTTGGCCTTTACTGAATTCTTCCCTGTCAGGACTACCTTCTACTAACAAATCGTTTAGTTCAGGATGGTCATTGGGGTCAAATACTTCAGGCATCACCACATCCTCGTCAGGTCTGGGTAATTGACCAACTACCTCCACCTGAGTGGTAGGCGAGATAGGGGGAATATTTTCTTTCCCTCTTTTCATTTTTTTGACTCCTTTAGCCTTGGGTTTTCCCTTTGGCTAGGGCAGGGCAACAGTCTTGGCCAGTGCTGCCCTCGTTTGAGACCTTGTGCAGGGTCTATCAGCAGTATCTCGCACAAGCCGTAGAGCTCTGAGATCATTGCCCAACAAGACATTGCCCAACAAGAACTCCTCTGAATGCTCACTGGAATCCTGACTGCTGTACCATTGATAGTAAGATTTACAGGTATTACTGGGAACATGAGAGGTGGGCCGTCAACCAACTTAGTGGGCATCAGAGTAGCTCTGGCAACTTCCTCTGGGTCTACCAAGGTAAAATCCACTACAGTTCGACTGCACCCACTATCCCTAAGAGCTGGAGTATCTACTCCATTGAACAGCACACTGTCCTCAAAGTAGTGCTTGGTGTTATCTGGAATCCTAGCATAAGCCTCTGAGACTTTAGGCTCCCAGAAACACAGGGAAATGAAAACGACCTCAGATTCTATCCCACTGGGGAAGGAGTCCGAGGAGAAGGATGCTCTGGTAATCTCTTCTTCGTCGTAGGAGGAGAAGGCCAGATTAGCAGAGTGGACCCCCAAGGTTTTGACCTTACATCTGGGATCCCCCTACACATGGTCAGTTGTTCCACAAGCAAAACAAGATCCATTGGGTCTGTTCATATAGGGAGGATTACTATAACCAGAGTTCTGTTTCGGAGGCTGACCTCCACTACCCTGTGAGTTCTCTTGTGTCTTACCCTTATTTTTCTTTTTGTGGCCCTTCTGGGAAGAAGATTTATCAGTTTCCCCACCCTCCTTATCTTTGGACTTTTTCCCTTCCTCCTGCTTACCAGGATGAGTCTTGTCCTTATGGGACACTCGTTGTGACACCCACAAATCTGCTGCAATGGCCAACTTCTTAGGATCTATCTCCTTGGAATCGGCCAAATGCTGCTTAACCTCAGGGGAAGAAGATGCAAAAATATGCTCCAGCATGACAAGACTTATCATACCTTCAAAGGTAGAAACCTTATAACCTTCGACCCAGCCAGTCAATTTTTTTAAGGATTCAGTTACATAAGATACTCAAGTACCACCTTCTTATTTTTATACTCTCTGAATCGTTTTAAGTATTGGGCAGGAGTCTTTCCAAACTTCAAAATGAGAGTTTGCTTCAACATTGCAACATCTGCTCTCTCAACTTTCGACATTGCATAATGGCAATTTTATCAGCATTGTCAACTTGTTGAACTTCAAATGCATACTCAAATGTATTCAGCCAGTCCATAATGTCATTCTTTTCTTCATACACACTGAGCAGATCTTTTGGAAACCTTGGATGAGAAGAGGCTCCAGACCCATGTCCAGGACCCTTGGATCCATTGGCAACTTGAAGCTTGGCCAGTTCCAACTGGTGATCCCTGTCTTTTTGTTTTTCTGCCTGCTCTATCTTTAGTTTGTCCATGTTGAACTCAAGCTCCTTCTGCCTAAACAGCAGCTCTTGTTTCTTGAATTCAAGTATGGCCTCCCCATCAGCACTGGCAGAGGAAACATTAGACATTTCATCCTCCCTGTCCTCATGGTCGCTGTGGATCAGTGCAGTGGTAGAACCATCAGTTCTACCAGTGAGAGCAGCCCACTTCCTTCTGCACTGTCCTCAGAAGCTATAGCTCTAAGCTGAGCTTCTTGCCAGTCCATGATTCTCTGGATCATTTCTACTTTTGTGCCTTGCAAGGAAACACCTCCCTCAGCACACATCTTTCTCAATGTGTCAGATTTCGAAGCCTTTAAAGTTAGCAAGGTACTTGTTTCCATACTGTTAGATAGGACTACGGCCTTTTAAAAGTTATACTATGACAATTCACTATATGTCCTGGTAGGAATAACTTGAAATGCCTTCGCCCGTGCGCAACACTGGATTCCTTCAGTCCTAGCCCACCGCTGTACACCAATTTGTTAAGATGGATTTCTGAACTCTGACCTGGAAGGGCAGAGGTTCAGAAGGCCAGCTTAGTTTCTCGGAACAGGGTAACCTCTGGACAAGCCAGATAAATCAGGGTAGCAATGGCGGTGGTCAAGACTAAGGGCCTCATTACGACCCTGGCGCTAATGGGTTAATGGCGCCGTAAAAGGCTGCGGCGCCGTTAACCCATTAGCGCCTAATTACGAGGTCCCTTTGCGGGACCCGACCTCAACGGCTGGTCTAGACCAGCCGTTAATGTAGGCAGCCGCAAAGGGACCTTCGCGGTAAGTATGGTACTGCAATTTGCGGTACCATACTTAGTGCCTTCGCCATTCCCATTATGCCCTATGGGGAAAAATGGGAATGGGGAAGGGCCATGGGGAAATGGGGAAATACCGCCCAGCCAACCTTGGAATGGGGCGGTCTTTCCCCATTTCACCATAGCGGACACGTTACGATACCGGCACCAAACATGGTGCTAATAGCGCCATGGTTTACCGCCGGTATCGTAATGAGGGCCTAAGTCTCAAGAGGGGTGAGGGTGACTGAAAGACCTCAATGAGCACACAGAGCAAGGACACTTACAATTTGCTCCAGACAGGTGTTATATTAAAAATATAGACACATTTATTACAAGGCCTTTCTAACATCGACCATAGCGAAGAATCACAATAATACTGAAGTAAACCAACACATCACAATCAATACAATATATATATAAGACCGAGGGGTCTAAGGAGTTAAGAGCACAAAATATGTAGACCACCTAGATGGGGAGGAAACCAGGAAGTGCAAGTAATCTTTACACCCAGTTCGACATCAGAAATACACCTAACTAAGAGGCAGTCCAAGCCCTACGAAGAGAGGAGCCTTGTACACGCACGCACTTGTGCCAATGGACAAAACAGGGTCTCTTCAAGGGTCTCTGACAGTTCAGGGAGGTGGATGAGGCGATGAAGAACAAGTCCCCCATACTCAAGGCAAGACCTCCACTTGCAGGCAGAGGCAGGATGAGAGTGCGGGAGGGAGCCGCTATTTCGCAACAGCGGTAGAAAAGAAATGGGCTCCTGTGCGAGGGGCCACTGGTTGGGGTATGGACTACTCACCGGTCCCCGACGCAGGCAGACCCAGACTTCGCCAGTTCAGTTCACATTGCTGGCAGGTTCGGATGCGACAATCAGGACGTCTCGACACCGTGTAGATTCCGCGGTAGCAGGATTCAGGGTCGAGGGGGTCACAAGTGCAGCGAACTTGCACAGGTCGTTGCCACAGCAGAGCAACACGGTAACCGCCTTTACTCCGGTCTGGGCGCACTCGTCTCACTTCAGACCTGGTAATGCCAAGTGTACGAAATTCGGTGTGAGGGTGCCGTGGACACAGAGCAAGCAGGATACCAAGTTTCGAGGGCTTCCTCGAAACGGCGGCAGTGACAGGGCAAACGTCCCGTGTAAGCTGGTCAGCCCACTGGTTGGCCCAGGGACACTTCTGAAGAGGCTTACTTGCGGGGTTTGATGAAGGTGCCGAGAATAGTTGGTCCCACTATTCCAATGGGTCGAAGCGCCTTCGCAGACCTTCTAGGACAATCAGATGCAGAGGGGTCTCGCAGGATGACAGCGGGCTCAGGGTGCCAAACCTTCCAGCGGGTCACCAGTGGTTCCTCGACTCGGCTTCTGGTTGCAGGATACTTGGCTCCTTATCCTTTGTTTGTGTGAACTCAGGAGATCGACATGTTAGTGGTGTTTTCGGCCTCCTTTTATCCAAAGTTCCCTTCGCGCCAAAACGGAGAGGACCAAATGGGAGATCTGCTCACAAACACTCACTCCATACGTGGACCAATCACGGACCATGGTGGTCCCAGGCATTCATGACACTCTAGACTCTCTGGCACCCAGGATGTGTATTGGGAACAGACATCCCA
Source organism: Ambystoma mexicanum (assembly GCF_040938575.1). Taxonomy (NCBI): domain Eukaryota; kingdom Metazoa; phylum Chordata; class Amphibia; order Caudata; family Ambystomatidae; genus Ambystoma; species Ambystoma mexicanum. Next base: position 88,577,110 of record NC_090931.1, on the reverse strand, counting down.
GCCCACATCCTGGAGGCACACACACAAGGCATGCAGAAGCCCGCAAAAGCTTTGGGTTTCGTGGGAAAGTGCATGACCAAATAAGGACGTACCCGGGTCGGCTCGACCTGGGGAAGATGAAGGGGCAAGATGGCCAAAGGACAGGACAGGACAAAGAACCTCATGGCATGGCCATTTTGGAGCCAGGCCACCTATTTGTGCCAAACGCGGTAAGCGTGGATAACATGGCAAAAAAAAGGGTTCAAAACCTAAGATAAACGATAGCTGCCACCAGTCCTGTCCATAACACACTTGCACAGTTCATGATAAGTCCAGTGAGAGTTTCTAGGGCCTTTGGAATGACTAGAGACCCAAGGGTGCAGTAAAGTAAGTTCCATTGCACTCTTGTAACATGTTGCACAAAAGCTGCAACACGAGGAAAGGACTAAGGGAAACAAAGTCCCCCAGTACTGACTGTTTTAAGGGCATGTCAGTTTCCCCATAAGAAGTGAGCGAAAGCCCAGAGGAGTGCGGCTGAGGGCTGTGCTTCTCTGGCAAGGTTAGATCAGGGTGTAAAACAGCAGAAAAAAGGTTTGGGGGTTGACACATGGAGGGAAAATTACATTCAAATATGAAATATTTCCTAACAAATACGCACTGCCATCCCCCCGCTACTAAAGGTTGTGTCTGTGCTTCACTTCTTGGCCACAGGCACCTACCAGCACACAGTGGGCCAGCTGCATGGCATATCACAACCACTCTTTACACGCATGCTGTCCTAAGTGCTGGATGCCCTCCTTAAGCACGCTAGCACCCACATATCCCTACCACAGACTGCCCAGGCATGTCCAATTGCGTTGGTGCCCTCGACTGCACCCATGTTGAATTGGTAGTCCCTCATTCCATAGAGGCTGTGTACCGCAATCACAAGCAATACCACTCCATCAATGTTCAGATGATATGTGACTCCTGCAAGATCATCATACATTGGCCCTCATTACGACCCAGGCGGTAAGGGGTTTACGCTGGCGTAAACTTCGCCGACCCTTACCGCCTGAGTACGAGTTCCCTTAGCGCCATGGCGGATTTAACACCTGCTTTTAGCAGGTGTTAAAATCCATGGCGCTAAGGGACCTCGTTGTTAATTACGCCACCGTAATTTACGGTGGCGTAATTAACGCCTTCCCCACTCCCATTATGCCCTATGGGGCAAAAATGGGAATGGGGAAGGGTAAATGGGGATTGGGGACTTACCGCCCCGCCAAGGTCGGAATGGGGCGGTAAGTCCGCCAACCACCATGGCGGAGTTGGCAGCTTAGCGCCATGGACCATGGTGCTAATAGCACCATCGTTCTCCGCCAAGGTCGTAATGAGGGCCATTGTTGCGCCCGGTATCCCGGATCTACACATGATGCCATGGTGCTGCGTAACGCCACGCTACCACGTCACATGGAGCGACATGCTGGACGACGTGCCTGTTTGCTTGGTGAGTTGCCTGACTGGCCCATGGCAGTGCATCGGGGTTGTGAGGTGGGGGGATGCATACTCCACCAGGGTGGGAATGGGCGGTGAGTGACAATGCACTCAGATCTAAACACTTCTGACCTGAACCTCCCATTCCGAACATGACACACCACTGCCACACTTTGGACCAATGCCGTATATCAATGACAACATGTAAGACGCACAACCAGGCCACCATGGGTATGGCAAGCAATACATGACCAAACATGATTGCAACCGTGCCAATGTGGCTAGTGTGATCATGCACAGAGTACTATACACTGCAATACATCCGCATCAGCATGCAAGTATTCACCCTGCATCATCTGTTCAACGCCATCCAGACTAGCACACCATATTGCAGTACACAATGCATCTAAATAATCTTTGTGCATATGTACTGGGACATGTGTATATCAACAGCAAATAGCTGCGGCCATGGCTGTGAATCCTGAAGGTGGCAGCTCAGAGTGACTCACACAGACCTCTTTGTACTCCCATGTAGGTGAAGGAAGATATCCCTTGAAGCCGCGGCTACTTACCCCTGTGCAGAACCCGTGGAACAGCCATGAAGAAGAGTACAATCGGGTTCATACCCGTGTCGTGACTGAGCAGACCTTTGGCCTGTTGAAGGCGCGGTTCCGCTGCCTAAGCAGGTCTGGTGGAGCACTTCTTTATAGGCCTGAGAAGGTGGCAAAGATCACCATGGCCTGTGTCATGCTGCACAACATGTGCGTCCGGAAAAATGTACCACTGCCACCTGACATTGACATGCATGCACAGGGTGAGGATAATGAGGATGAAGACGGAGGAGAAGCAGCACCCCTGCCAGTACGTGATTCACAAGATGGCAGTGCTGTATGCCAATCACTGATTGACAAATACTTCCGAACCACAGGGTGTTGATGGATATGTGTCAGTGCTACACCGAGCACTCGGTCCATGATGTGGACATGCACACAGGGTATGTGGGGAGTTGGGCACTGTGCACTGTCATGAATAAAATGAATACACACAAAATGGCATTAAATAATTTTTTACACAACGGGTGTATTCATGTAAACTACAGAAAAGTACCTCCCCCCTCACCCCCCCCAACACACCAAAACTCCCCATACCCCCCAATGAACTCCCCATACCCCCCAATGAACTTCCCATACCCCCAATGAACACCCCTTATTCACCTATACACCACGGACACCCTCTCCCTCACTCCCATTGTTGGCCCACACTATTTTCGTGCTTTCTTTGTGTCCCGGCGCAGCATTTCTGACTGCCTCGCACTCTGCCTTGTCAGTCGCACATGGCTGGAGGGTGCCGGGGATGCGTGTGTGGTGGATGGGGTGGATGCCGTAGTGATTGGCACAGCTGGCGCCGGTTGTTGCTGCTGCATGTGTTGCAGTATTGCGGTCAGGACCTGCATGACGGCCCCCAGACTGTCACGCATCATGACCGCAGAGGCATTTATGGCGGCAGTGTTCCCTGCAATGGCCTGCGCAATCTCTATCATTGTGTCCTCTCCTTCAGCCACATATTGGCGAACAAGTTCCAGCATGGAGTCCTGCCTTGCCTCCACCCTTGATAGCCGTGCCTCAAAGTCGGTGCGAGCAGCAGAGGTTGACGGTGCTGTGGCTGGGTGTGCAATTGCAGGGCTGGCCTTGGGGGTGGTGCTGAGGTCGGAACTGTGCAGTGCAGGATCCGCAATGGGGCTGGCGAGTGTGGCCTGAGTGTGGGGTTGGGCGGTGGATGGGGGGCTTGGGGTGTGTAGACATGATAGATGGATTAAGCTTTCTTGGTCCACGTACTCCTCCGCTCCTATGTTAGTGTCGCTCAGTGGGGCTGTGGCTGCTGCCTCCCCCACGGAACTTGTTCCAGCAGAATGGGTGCCACTGGCCTCCCCTTCCGCTGTTGTTGCCAGCTCTGTGGTTCCAGTCACATCCGTAGCTGTGGGGCCCTCATGTGCCAGCATGGCCTGTGAACTCACCCTGGCTTGTGGTGTGGGACGCGAGGCTGCCCCGGAAGTGATTTTGCCAGTGGCAGGTGGTTTGGCCCGGGACGTGGATGGCTTGTGGCTGGGTATTGACTGCCATCTTCTCCATCGGTGCCTGGGGGGGAGAAGAGATGCAGGGCATCAGTGATAGTGTTACATGCCAGATGCATTAGATGGTGCTGTGGAGATTTTCATTTATCATGCATTCATATCTTACAGGTGTGTCACACAGGGTAGTTTGAAGTGGGGCATTTTGGCATTAGCCGTGACGTCTCAATTCGGAAATGCTACATGCCAGGTGGCATGCCGTTGTATTGGGGTTTGTGTGATGTATGACATGGGAATGGTCCCTGTGTGTTGGCTGTCTGTTGGTAATGGGATTGGCACTCAGCATGCATTTCAGTGTGGCAGGGTTTGGGCCTCCATCTGGACATGGATATGTTGATGTGTGTGTGTTGGGACATGCATTACCTTGCCTAGACTCTATTCCAGATCACTTGTGCTGCGTCATGGTTTGCCCTACTGGGGTCTGCAGGGTCACTCACCTCCATCTCCAGATGTTGCGCCACCCGTCTCCATCTCCTTGAAGCTCTCCATAGACTCCATCTGGATGGTAGCACTGCATGTCTCCTCCCAGCGCATTAGTTTGATCGGAGAGTGGGCACCCCCGCCTGTGGCCATGGCCTCCCTCCGATTGCTGGCCAGGATGTTGCGGACCCTAAGGCGGAGGTCATCCCACCTTTTCTTGCAGTCTTTGACTGTCCATGGGGTGGTGCCGACTGCAGACACCTTGTGGTCTACCTCCTCCCATATCTCCTTCTTCCTCTGCTGCGCCTCCCTTTTGAGGTTATGGGTGTTAATCTCATCAGCATGGGCAGCAAGGGTGTCCGCCAACATGTTAAGTTCCTCATCAGAGAAACGCTTCTTGCGCAATCATGGTTTGGATTTTCGGGTTGCCTTAGATATGTTGTTTTGAAAGGCCCTGGTCTCTCCTGTGCAACACTGGTGGTTTGGGAGGATTGCAATGGATTGTGTTTTTAAAGATGGCCGCCCACGCATTTCCCGTTCCGACGCAATGACATTACTTCCGGGTCCGGTATTACGAGCCCGGTATTAGCATGATGTTATTACCGGGTCGGTATTAAGGGGTGCCTCCTAGGCGGAGGCGGTATCGGCGGGCCCCGTGATGCCTCTATCGGGGGGTTAATGGGCCCGTAGTGAGATTCTCGTAATGAGGCCCATAGTCTCGCCATATTTCTAGCACAAACCGCATAATGGGCCCTAATGGCATAGGATCTCACTATAACTCTAGCACCAGCAAATTGAATGTGTTCAGATGGTGTAGGATCTCACCATAACTTTAGCAATATCAGTGTAATGGGCTCTGAAGGCATCAGATCTCACCATAACTCTAGCACCAGCAGTATTATGTGATCTGATGACATAGACTGTCATCATAACTCTAGCACCAGCAGTATAATGTGCTCTGATTGCATAGGATCTCACCATAACTCTAGCACCAGCAGTATAATGAGCTTGGATGGTCTAGTATCCCACAATTCCTCTAGCACCAGCAGCACAATTGGCTATAATGCCATAGGCTCTCATCACAACTCGAGCAACAGCAATATAATATGTTTGGATGGTGTAGGATTCCAACATGCCTCTAGCACCAGCAGTTAATGTTTTCTGATGAAATATACTCATCACAACCCTAGAAACTGAGGTACAATGTGCTCTGATGGCAGTGGCTCTCACCATAACTGTAGAACCAGAGGTTTAATGTGCTCTGATGGCATGGGAACTCACCATAACTCTAGCACCAGCAGTATAATGTGCTCTTGACCATATGATATCACCATAACTCTAGAACCCGCAGTATAATGTGTTTGGATGGTGTAGGATCACACCATACCTCTAGCAATATCAGTGTAATGGGCTCTGATGGTATAGGATCCAACCATAACACTAACACCAGCTGTGTAATGTGCTCTAATGGCATAGCAACATCACTATAACGCTAGCACCAGCAGTATAATGTGCTTCAATGACATAGGATCTCATCATAACTCCAGCACCAGCAGTATAATATTTTCAGATGGCATAACATCACACATAAAGCAAGCACCAGTAGTATCATGTTGTCTGATGGCATAAGATCTGATGACATAGGCCCTCATTACAACGTTGGTGCTAAGTGCACCAACTTTACCAACATGGTGTAAACTACGTTTACACCATGGTGGATGGCGGATTTACCGCCCCATTCCAAGGTGAGTGGGGCGGTAAATCCCCATTTCCCATTTTCCCTTCCCCATTCCCATTTTTGCCCCATAGGGCATAATGGGAGTGGGGAAGGCGTTAATTACGCCACCTTAAATTACGGTGGCGTAATTAACAACAAGGTCCCTTAGCGCCATGGATTTTAACACCTGCTAAAAGCAGGTGTTAAATCCTCCATGGCGCTAAGGGACCTCGGAATCAGGCGGTAAGGGTCGGCGCTGTTTACGCCGCCGTAAACCCCTTACCGCCTGGGTCCTAATGAGGCCCATAGACTCTCAACACATATCCAGCAAACAGAGGTACAATGTGCTCTGATGGCAGGCGTTCTTACCACAACTGTAACAGCAGAAGGTTAATGTGCTCTGATGACATGGGACCTCACCATAACTCTAGCACTAGCAATAATATGTGTTCAGATGGTGTAGGATCTCACCATACCTTTAGCAGCAGCAGAAAAATGTGTTCTGATGATATCATCTCTATCCATACATTTACCACTAGCAGTGTAATGGGCTCTAGTGGCATTGGATCTCACCATACCACCAGCACACGCAGTGTAATTTGTATTTGTATTTGTTTATTTATAACGCGCAGACCATCAGGCCCGGGGGCATCACGGCGCAATTTGTACAGGGTTGCAAGAAAAGAACATACAGGGAGATAAATTACAAAAAAGTATAACAATACAGCATAATACCAATCTTAATAATTACATATCTTACACATGGTACAGTGTCCCTAGGCTCTGCAGAGGAAGTATCCCTGAGGTAGTTGGGAAAGGTAGCAGACCGGAAATCATGAAGGGAACAGGCGGGCTGGGTAAGTAGGACCGATGTCTAACACAACTATTGCTGGTCAAAGAGCCAAGATTTGGTTTTATTCTTGAAGGCGTTGAAGGAGTCTTCAGCTCTGATGGCAGCGGGGAGGGTGTTCCAAAGTTTGGAGGCTAGGACAGGGAAGCTAGTGCCTCCCGCTTTTTGGAGCTTAAACCTAGGGATAGTAAGGCAGTGAGTCTGAGCAATTCTTAGTGGTCGGGCAGTGGAGTGGCGCGAAAGCCGACTGCAGAGATAGATCAGAGCCTTGTTGGCTAGGCATTTGTGCATGAGGGCAAGCGTTTTTAGGGAAATTCTCTGCTTCGCGGGTAACCACTTAAGGCTAGCTCTGGCTTCTGAGATGTGGTGGTTACGAGGGATGTTCAGAGCCGCTCGAATTGCAATGTTCTGGGTGGTTTGGAGTTTGGACAGGTTTTCTTAGCTGGTGCCTAAATATAGGGCACTGCAGTAATCTATTTTTGCCATGATAAGTGTTCTCGCTAGTGTGACGCTATTGTGGGTGGTGAGGAAAGGTCTGCAGGCTGAAATGAGTTTGCACGTGTAGGCGGAGGTGGATCTGACTGCATTAGTTTGTCTTGACAAGGAAAAGGTGGAATCCAGGTAAAAGCCTAGTGTTTTGGTGTCTTTCGAGACTTGTATGGAGTTGCCGTCTATGGTGAATGACTGATAGGATGGCTCCAGTTTGCTCAGGCGTTGTGAAGTACCCAGAATAAGTAGCTCCGTCTTATTGTCGTTCAGACATAGCTGGTGCTGGGCCATCCAGGCTTGGATGACCAAGTAGACGTCATTGAGGGCCTTGGTGTCAGCAAGATAATCACCCGAGATGGGAATGAGTATCTGGGTGTCGTCCGCATAGTTGGTGTAAGAGACACCCAGATAATCGAGCACATCGAAGAGTGGTTTCGTAAAGATATTGTAAAGGGTAGGAGACACGCAAGAGCCCTGAGGAACACCGCAATGAATAGGGGAGGGAGCTGCGGCAGCGGAGGGTGCAAAGACCCTCATAGATCTGTTGCTCAGGAAGGATTTGATCCAGGCCGCTGCGGAGGGAGAGAAGTTGGCAGCAGAGTGGAGGTGCCTGCAAAGGATCTGGTGGTTAACCAAATCAAATGCGGCGGAAAGGTCGAGGAGTAATAGCATTGCTAATTTGCCCTTGTCCTTCAGGACTTCGATCTGGGTTTTTAGGTCTAATAGAGCCGTTTCGGTCCCGTGTCTGGGCCGAAATCCGGATTGTCGTAGACCTAGCAGATTGTTTGATTCAAGGTAGTTTTGGATCTGCAGGTAAGCTGCACGGTCCAGTATCTTCAGCAGGAATGGTACTGTAGTAATAGGTCGGAAATTCGTAGGTATGCTTGGGTCAAGGGAAGGTTTTTTTAGTAGCGGGATCACCCAGGCGTCTTTAAGGTTGTCTGGGACAATACCTGTATCAAAGGAAGAGTTAATGAAGGCTGTAATGAATGGGGCTAGGTCATGGGAGGAGTCCTTAATGATGGGAGCTGGGCACGGGTCACCTTGGCAGTTGGAAGGTTTCATCCTGAGGATGATATTTTCTACTTCGATGAAAGTGAGAGGTGCAAAGGTGAAGGGTTTGATGTTGGCAGAGTTGGAGAGGGTGGGCCTAGTGGGGGAGGATGAGCGGTTGTCACGCGGTTGTCACGCCTCAGGCAGTCCTGCTTATCTTTTATTTTAGATTGGAGCATAGAGCATAGAGATTTTGTTTAGGAGGGCTGCTTGAATGTTAGCACACCATTTGCTGTCTTTTGTGCAAGTGTCTGGCGGGGAGACTGGGGTTTCGAGCTCTTTTAGGACTCTAAAGAGTTCCTTGGAATTAGAGTCGGCTTGTGTGATACGATTATTAAGCGATTCTTTTTTAGCAATGATGATGGCGTCTTTATAAATGAGGGAGGCGAGGAGGAAGCCGTCTTTATGCTCATCAGATGGGTGGCTTTTCCACCGGTTTTCCGCGCAGCGTTTGGCTTTGCGAAGGATTCTTAGCTGTGGAGTGAACCATGAGTTGAGGAGCCTTTCTAAGTTTAATTGGTGCTAAGGTGTCAATGGCCGTGAGCATCGTTTGGTTGTAGATGTCTGCAAGGGAGGTGGGATCAGAGAAGGCGTTGGTCGCCGCATTAAGAGAGGGGAGTAACAGTGGGAGGAGTTGTTCTCTTGTTATATTTTTTTTATTGCGGGTGGGGAGGGCTGGGCTATAGGTGTTGGGGCTCGCGGGGAAGCTTCAATGTTAAATGTTATGATGTGATGGTCAGACCATAGGCATGGGGAGTTATTGAGGAACTGGATGTTGCAGTTGGAGCCGGCTAACCAATCAATGGTCCTGCCTTTATTATGGGTCGGTTCTTGTAAGTACAAGGTAAGGCCAAGGTCAGTAAGAGCATACTCCAGATCAGTTGCTACAGGATCCTTAGGGTCGCCGCGACCAAGATTGAGGTCACCTAAGATTATTGTTTGGGAGTTGTTTTTTGTATTGTCAAGAAGAAGAGTGGAAATTTCACTGACAAAGGTGGGTGTCGGCCCTGGGGGCCTGTAGATAAGGTGAAGGGTGGCCGTTTGGTTAGGTGTTAGAAGTAATTTGATTGTCAGCAGTTCAGCTGATTCGAGTTTGGAGTCGGATACCACTCTTAGGTCAAGGGAGTTTTTGTGGATGAATGCCACGCCGCCGCCTCTAGTATGGGCAGAGGAGCGGTCACAGCGTGTAATGCCATAGTCAGACGGTAAGGCCAAGGATAGAGAAGGGCCAGAGGCGGCATGTAGCCAGGTTTCGGATATGGCAATGAAGTCAAGGTTGGCAGTAGTGATAAGGTCGGCTATGTCAAGAGCGTGTGCTGTGAGGGATCTAGCATTGATGAGGGCACCCTTGAACACAGGCAATTTAACCCCTGTGGTCTTAGTATTGCAAGTGGCGGAGGGCGAAGGCGGGCTGGGTGGTGTGTGTGGGGCTTGCTTAGTGGTGTAGGTGCGGGAAGGACGAATACGGAATCTGGTGCCTAGTCTCTTGTTCCTGAGAGTAAGGGGGCAAGGTTGGTTAGGGGTTGGTTTTGTGGCAAAGTGTTTGAGCCAGAGAGCAGGGTCATTAAGGTATTGGTTAATCTGGTTGCAGGGGTGGTGAGCGTCAACGGAAGTTGCTGAAGGACTTGTTGAGGGTGTCAAAGTCATGGTGGGTGACGCTGGATCACGTAGGTAAGGGCAGGCCAGGATATTAACCTCAAAGTTAGGAGTGGTTGACTTGGGTGGTTGAGTGAATGGGGTAGTGCAATAGAAGGCGCACGCTGATGTGCATGATGGTGGTGCTGGCTGCCAAAATAGGTTCCCTATGAGCTTGTTGAGAGGGACCAGTTAGGGTCTACTTGAGTGGGCCTGGTGAGATAATGGAAGGGGGTGAGGATGCTATGGTATGGCTGGAAGCCTCGGCACCTAGATAGGGATAACCCAATGGCTGGAATGCAAAGGTCAGGGCAGCCCTAGATTAGCGTAGTCGCAGGCTGTCACCCAGGGCAGTGGTAAGCCTAGATTAGACGTGACCCAAGTCAGGTACGGCACAATACAATTTGAAGCGCCCTAAGGCACAGCACCGTTGAAGTGGTCAGTGGGCTACCAAAGGGTATATTACAATTGAAACGGTCTGTAAGCGACCATAAGGCACAACACAATTGAAATGGTCTGTAAGCGACCATAAGGCACAACACAATTGAAATGGTCTGTAAGCGACCATAAGGCACAACACAATTGAAATGGTCTGTAAGCGACCTTAAGGCACAACACAATTGAAATGGTCTGTAAGCGACCATAAGGCACAACACAATTGAAATGGTCTGTAAGCGACCATAAGGCACAACACAATTGAAATGGTCTGTAAGCGACCTTAAGGCACAACACAATTGAAATGATCTGTAAGCGACCTTAGGCACAACACAATTGAAATGGTCTGAAAGCGACTATGAGGCACAACACAATTGAAATGGTCTGTAAGTGACCTTAGGCACAATACAGTTATAAGGGGGTCTACTAGTGAACATAAGGCATGAAATACTTATGATATTCTAAGGTTCGAGAGTTTCAAGGGAGGCATGAAACGCATTCAAATAATAGTGGCTCAGAGTGCATGCCTACAGTAGTGTCCCCGGTACTGGCATGCGTGATTATACTCCTTGAAATGACGGTCCATGTAGAAAATGGAGTACAGGTAAAGGCGACTGAGGGGGAGTCGTATCATTGCAATGTCAGTAAAAGGAGCAAGAACAGGGGCAAAGTACTTACAGTGGGTTCACCTAGTGTGAATGGGGGTATTTGGATACTTGCTTGCGATAGCTTGCCTCGGACTTTGCGGAGGGCGGTCGGGGAGGTTTAAATTAAGCAGAGGGGGTGGCCACGCCGCGCTCCCATGCGCGTAACAGGCGCAGGAACAGGCCTTTGTGTGGCCTTCGTGCTGGCCACCGGCGGTTCCGCCTACCGGCGGATGAATGCAGTTTTACACTGCTTCGAGCGAGGATCAGCCTCGCTTTCGTGCCGCGCTTGGTTTTGCCACAGTATTGCCAAGCAATAATGTGCTTGGATGGCATAGGATCACACATAACTCCAGAGCCATTAGTATCATTATCTCTGATGGTATAAGATATCACCATAACCCTAGCACCAGCAGTATAATCTTCTCTGATGCCATAAGATCCCACCATATCCCTAGCACTAGCAGTATAATGTGCTCTGATGGCATAGTATCTCACCATAACTGTAGCACCAGCAGCATAATGTGCTCTGATGTCCTAGGATCTCACCATAACTCTTGCACCAGCAGTATGATGTGTTCTGATGATATCATCTCTATTCATAACTCTAGCACATGCAGTTTAATGTGCTCTGATGGCATTGGATCTCACTATAATGCTAGCACCAGCAGTATAATATGCTTGGATGGCATAGGATCACCATAACCCTAGCACCAGTAGTATAATCTTCTCTGATGCCATAAGATCTCACCCTAACCCTAGCACCAGCAGTACAATGTGCTCTGATGGTGTAAGATCCCACATGCCTCCAGCACCAGCGGATTAATGTGCTCTGATGTTATGGACTCTCATCACAACTCTAGCGACTGAGGTACAATGTGCTCTGATGTCAGGTGATCTCACCATAACTGTTGCACCAGGAGTATAATGTGCTCTGGCGGCATGGGATATCACCACAACTCCAGCACCAGCAGTATAATGTGCTCTGATGGCATAGGATGGCATAGGATATCACCATAAATCTATCAAAAGCGGTATAATGTGCCTGATCGTGTAGCATCTCACCATAACTTTAGCGGCAGCAGTATTATGTGATCTGATGATATCATCTTTATCCATAACTCTAGCACTAGCAGTGTAATAAACCGGATGGCATAGGATCTCACCATAACTCTAGTACCAGCAGCATAATGTGCTCTGATGATTTAGACTCTCATCACAACTCTTGTACCAGAGGAGAAATGTGTTCTGATGGCAGGGGGTCACATCAGAATAAAACCAGCAGTATAATCTGCTGTGACGGCACATGACCTCACCATAACGGTAGCAACAGCAGTATAATGTCCTCTGGTGGCATACGATCACTCATAACTCTAGCACCATCAGTATAATGTACTCTGATTGCATAGGATCTCACCATAACTCTAGCACCAGCACTATACCGTGCTCTGATGATATATATGCTCATCAAAACTCTACCCATAGAGGTAAAATGTGTTCTGATATCAGGTGATCTCACCATAATTGTTGCACCAGGAGTATAATGTGCTCTGAAGGCATGAGATATCACCACAACTCTAGCATCAGCAGTATAATGTGATGTGATGGCATAGGAAATCACCATGAATCTAGCACCAGCAGTATAATGTGCTTGATGGTTACGGATCTCATCATAACTCTAGCACCAGCAGTATAATGTGTTCTGATGAAATAGACTCTCATCACAACTCCAGCAAACTGAGGAATAATGTGCTCTAATGGCATAGGACCTCACCATAACTCTAGCACCAGCAGCATAATGAGCTCTGTTTGTATAGGATATCACTATAACTCTAGCACCAGCAATAAAATGTGTTCAGATGGTGTAGGATCTCACCATAACTTTAGCAATATCAGTGTAATGGCTCTGGTACCATAGATCTCACCATACAACGGTGTGGGAGCGAGGGGTCGCTAGGGCCCCCGCCCCCCCCATGCATTCAGTATAACTTGGACCATGTGCCTCCCAAAGGTGGGGGACGATTTTATCGCCCCTATGTTAATATCAGCCTTATGCTGGTTTTAGCGTAGATCGGGCTGTTGGGCAGGACATGTGGCATCCATTTTGTGCACCCTCTACTCCGTCTTTGGACTATTTGACTAGGCCTCACTGCGATAATAAAAGGCTTCTCTCCTCTTTGCAGCGCTGCGCACATCGCGCTCGTAGCCCCCACATTTCTTCTCTTCTTCTGAAAGCTTTGCAGCTCCATTCTCACGCTCACGCCGGAGGTCATTGCATCAAAACAAATGTAACATCTCGCCCTTCCTCTGAGATCACTGTCCCGTGTGTGAACCAGCTCGAGCCAGGCCTCATAGCTCATCCATCTCCACAAACCTGCTTGTGCCCCCTCACCCTCGCTGTTGGAAAATTACTGCCAGTATAACCCTGTGTCCCTGCAAGTTATTCTCTTGATGTACCAGATATGTGACCCTGCCATGAGGCCCACCTCAGCTTGCCCTGGCTAAAACCAGACCTCTGTTAAAATATATTATCTCATGCAACTAACAAACGTCAGCTCGCCCCCAGCCACTTTGATAAGTACAGACCCGCCCCATAATTAATGTTATTGCGCTAACCAAGACCCTTAACCTGGTGCCACATAAAAGTCTTAATAAGTGATAGTGTGATTACACAAACACAATTTATAGGTTCATAATGATTTACTCAAAGGAGTTGTGATGACTATTATGTAGTGCATGTTTTATTAGAATGTATTATGTTAGCTTAGTTAGTGGCCGCCTGCCTCGCAACGACCTGACCCTCACCCCGCCCGAACACAGGCAGATGGATCTCATGACGCTCGCCCTCCCGCCAACTGAACAACCAATCCAGAGGGAGCAGCACCTACATCGCCATACGTGCCTTTTTCTGTCTACCAATCATGCATTATTGTAGTAGCCTGTTAGTTGCATCATCTATGACGATATTTTCCTTTATAATTGTCTGTAATTGTAATGTTTGCCAGAGCACTCTCAGGCAGCAAAGTTCTCTGGATGCCAATTTTTCGATAAACAATCTAAACACTCGCAACCTGTTCTCTTAGTCTCATTCCCCGCTGGGGTGTGTCTTATTTTATTATATTGCACGTAGTAAGCCGGTGATGAGTCTTTACATATGGTAACCCCCACAACGGATTTGGGACAGGTGCCCCGAGGCCCCGTGCCGTGCGGCGAGATCCGGGACCCCCCCCAGCAAAACCATTGCCTCTGCGGTCGACCAGCCCGTGCGCACAACGAGAAGTGTCCAAGGGTTCCCGTTTAATCGAATACCCAACTGAAAAGCTGCTTGCCGAGGCGGACCATGGCTTGGTTGGTGTGCGGACCAGATTGTAGATAGACCGTGAATGGTCGCTCTCTGACCACCCGACTGAACACGTGAGTACCGGTTGCAAACGTTTCTGAGGGATAAAGGAGGGGTTGGGAGAAGGGGAGCAGATAGAGGGGATAAGATAAAAGTTAGGGCCTGTGTGAATGATACTGAGGCTTTTCTGATCTATCCTTTATGTGGCCATTAGGTTTTGTGGAGATAAAAAGAGGTAAAAGAAGTGTAAGGGATCCTAGCCCGAACGGGGTAGAAGGCGGCGCCCCGTAGCATTGTCTCGTCCAGTGCAGGTAAATAAGTGAAGATAAAGAGAAAATAGTAGGAGCCTCATATATTTAGCAGGCTCGGAATAGTAATTTAGAACATTCTTTTTCCGTGTGAGCAGAATTCTTGGTGAGGTAGCCGAAGGGGAGTAAGAGGTGGGGAGTGCATGAGAAAGCAAGAGCTAGGGGTAATCAACTGAAGTAATTTAAAGGGGAAGCTAAGCGTGCATAGTTCATGTTATATGTTATATGTTACATGTTTTATGTTTGTGCATGTACCGAAGTGTTACATGATTGTCCTGTCAGTGTGTAATGTATGCGCCCTTAAAATGAAAAGAATTTGAGGTTGATCAAGAAAATTGGTAATGAATGTGCAAGTAAATGAGAAATGTTTGGATACTGGCATCTAATGAATATTTAGAGTTAAAATAATACACGGTTCCAGCAAAAAAGGTGTAAGTGAAAAGGTTGTTGAAACCAATACCAAGAGGACAAGAGCAAGAATGGCAATCGGGTGAGTTTCTGTTCCATTTAAATGGTAAACCTGTAAGAATAATAAGGCCAACAACCCCAGACAGCCAGAGAGGTGAAGGGCAAGAAGGAAGGGACCAAGAGGAGGAGGTAGGGGAGGTATGGAGTGATTTAGATTAATATGAAGAGGGAGCGGCATCCGCAGGGTCTCTGCTGCCAGTGTTCTTCGATCAAGAAGATGAACGGGCCGCACCAAGAGGGCAAGGGAGGCTAAGGCAGAGGACTGGGAATGTGCTGGTAAGTAAGATAAAGAAGGGAACGGTAAGTAAGAAAGGAGGAAAACGCAAGGTACTAATGATGCTCATACATAAGGGAGCAGGGAGGCCTCACTACATACCGTGGGCCCAAATGGACAAGAATAACTTGTTGAAGCTTCTCCCCCCTTTTTCGGGTGGGGCAGAGAAATGGATACATGCATTTGAAAAGAACACAGCAGTAGTTCCACTAGCGATAGGGGATGTGAAAAGTTTGCTGGTGTCTGCTGTTGGTGATCAAGCAGACGCAGTGTGGGTGAAGGCTGTCTGTTGGTAATGGGATTGGCACTCAGCATGCATTTCAGTGTGGCAGGTTTTGGGCCTCCATCTGGACATGGATATGTTGATGTGTGTGTGTTGGGACATGCATTGCCTTGCCTAGGTTCTATTCCAGATCACTTGTGCTGCGTCATGGTTTGCCCTACTGGGGTCTGCAGGGTCACTCTCCTCCATCTCCAGATGTTGCGGCACCCGTCTACATCTCCCCGAAGCCCTCCATAGACTCCATCTGGATGGTAGCACTGCATGTCTCCTCCCAGCGCATTAGTTTGATCGGAGAGTGGGCACCCCCGCCTGTGGCCATGGCCTCCCTCCGATTGCTGGCCAGGATGTTGCAAACCCTAAGGCGGAGGTCATCCCACCTTTTCTTGCAGTCTTTGACTGTCCATGGGGTGGTGCCGACTGCAGACACCTTGTGGTCTACCTCCTCCCATATCTCCTTCTTCCTCTGCTGCGCCTCCCTTTTGAGGTTATGTGTGTTAATCTCATCAGCATGGGCAGCAAGCGTGTCCGCCAACATGTTAAGTTCCTCATCAGAGAAACGCTTCTTGCGCAGGCGTGGGTTGGATTTTCGGGTTGCCTTAGATATGTTGTTTTGAAAGGCCGTGGTCTCTCCTGTGCAACACTGGTGGTTTGGGAGAATTGCAATGGATTGTGTTTTTAAAGATGGCCACCGGCACATTTCCCGTTCCGACGCGATGACGTTACTTCCGGGTCCGGTATTGCAAGCCTGGTATTAGCATGATGTTATTACCGGGTTGGTATTAAGGGGTGCCTCCAAGGCGGAGGCGGTATCGGCTGGTCCTGTGATGCCTCTATCGGGGGGTTGGGGGCCTTTAGCGGCATGGCGGTATGGCCATTACCGGCATAGGGGTTCACGTGTGCTCGCGCACTCGTAATCAGCCGCTATTAGCGGCGTCAAACGAGCACGGACCCGCTACTTACTCCATGCCGTTAATGGGCACGTTTTTAGCGGGATTCTCATAATGAGGCCCATAGGCTCACCATAGTTCTAGCACAAACCGTATAATGGGCCCTGATGGCATAGGATCTCACCATAACTCAAGCACCAGCAGTATAATGTGCTCTAATGGCATAGGATCTCACTATAACTCTAGCACCAGCAAATTGAATGTGTTCAGATGGTGTAGGATCTCACCATAACTTTAGTAATATCAGTGTAATGGGCTCTGAAGGCATAGGATCTCACCATAACTCTAGCACCAGCAGTATAATGGTTCTGATTGCATAGGATCTCACCATAACTCTAGCACCAGTAGTATAATGAGCTTGGATGGTCTAGTATCCCACAATGCCTCTAGCACCAGCAGCACAATTGGCTATAATGCCATAGATAGGCTCTCATCACAACTCGAGCAACAGCAATATAATATGTTTGGATGGTGTAGGATTCCAACATGCCTCTAGCACCAGCAGTTAATGTTCTCTGATGAAATATATTCATCACAACCCTAGAAACGGAAGTACAATGTGCTCTGATGGCAGTGGCTCTCACCATAACTGTAGAACCAGAGGTTTAATGTGCTCTGATGGCATGGGACCTCACCATAACTCTAGCACCAGCAGTATAGTGTGCTCTTGACCATATGATATCACCATAACTCTAGCACCCGCAGGATAATGTGTTTGGATGGTGTAGGATCACACCATACCTCTAGCAATATCAGTGTAATGGGCTCTGATGGTATAGGATTTAACCATAATACTAGCACCAGCTGTGTAATTTGTTCTGATGGCATAGCAACATCACTATAACGCTAGCACCAGCAGTATAATGTGCTTCGATGACATAGGATCTCATCATACCGCCAGCACCAGCAGTATAATATTTTCAGATGGCATAACGTCACACATAAAGCAAGCACCCGTAGTATCATGTTGTGTGACGGCATAAGATCTGATGACATAGACTTTCATCACACATCCAGCAAATGGAGGTACAATGTGCTCTGATGGCAGGCGTTCTTCCCACAACTGTAACAGCAGAAGGTTAATGTGCTCTGATGACATGGGACCTCACCATAACTCTAGAACTAGAAATAATAGGTGTTAAAATGGTGTAGGATCTCACCATACCTTTAGCAGCAGCAGAATAATGTGTTCTGATGATATCATCTCTATCCATACATTTACCACTAGCAGTGTAATGGGCTCTGGTGGCATTGGATCTCACCATACCACCATCACACGCAGTGTAATGTGCTTGGATGGCATAGGGTCACACATAACTCCAGAGCCATTAGTATCATTATTTCTGATGGTATAAGATATCACCATAACCCTAGCACCAGCAGTATAATCTTCTCTGATGCCATAAAATCCCACCATATCCCTAGCACCAGCAGTATAATGTGCTCTGATGGCATAATATCTCACCATAACTGTAGCACCAGCAGCATAATGTGCTCTGATGTCCTAGGATCTCACCATAGCTCTTGCACCAGAAGTATGATGTGTTCTGATGATATCATCTCTATCCATAACTCTAGCACTAGCAGTGTAATGGGCTCTGGTGGCATAGGATCTCACCATACCACTAGTACATGCAGTGTGTTGTTCTCTGATAGCATTGGATCTCACTGTAATGCTAGCACCAGCAGTATAATGTGCTTGGATGGCATAGGATCACCATAACCCTAGCACCAGTAGTATAATCTTTTCTGATGCCGTAAGATCTCAACCTAACCCCAGCACCAGCAGTACAATGTGCTCTGATGATGTAAGATCCCACATGCCTCAAGCACCAGTGGATTAATGTGCTCTGATGGTATGGACAACTCATCACAACTCTAGCGACTGAAGTACAATGTGCTCTGATGTCAGGTGATCTCACCATAACTGTTGCACCAGGAATATAATGTGCTCTGGCGGCATGGGATATCACCACAACTCTAGCACCAGCTGTATAATGTGCTTTGATGGCATAGGATATCACCATAAATCTATCAAAGTGGTATAATGTGCCTGATCGTGTAGCATCTCACCATAACTTTAGCGGCAGCAGTATTTTGTGTTCTGATGATATTTCCTTTATCCATAACTCTAGCACGAGCAGTGTAATAATGCTGATGGCATAGGATCTCACCATAACTCTAGTACCAGCAGCATAATGTGCTCTGATGATTTAAACTCTCATCACAACTCTTGCTCCAGAGGAGAAAGGTGTTCTGATTGCAGGGGATCACATCAGAATAAAACCAGCAGTATAATCTGCTGTGACGGCACATGACCTCACCATAACTGTAGCAGCAGCAGTATAATGTCCTCTGGTGGCATACAATCACTCATAACTCTAGCACCATCAGTATAATGTACTCTGATTACATAGGATCTCACCATAACTCTAGAACGAGCACTATACCGTGCTCTGATGATATATATGCTCATCACAACTCTACCAATAGAGGTAAAATGTGTTCTGGTATCAGGTGATCTCACCGTAATTGGAGCACCGGGAGTATAATGAGCTCTGAAGACATGGGATATCACCACAACTCTAGCATCAGCAGTATAATGTGTTCTGAAGAAATAGACTCTCATCACAACTCCAGCAAAATGAGGTATAATGTGCTCTAATAGCATAGGACCTCACCATAACTCTAGCACCAGAGGCATAATGAGCTCTGTTTGCATAGGATATCACCATAACTCTAACACCAGCAATAAAATGTGTTCAGATGGTGTCAGATCTCACTATAACTTTAGCAATATCAGTGTAATGGCTCTGGTACCATAGGATCTCACCATACAACTGTGTGGGAGGGAGGGGTCGCTAGGGCCCCCTGCCCCCCCCATGCATTCAGTATAACTTGAACCATGTGCCTCCCAATGGTGGGGAACGCTTCCATCGCCCTTATGTTAATATCAGCCTTATGCTGGTTTTAGCGTAGATGGGGCTGTTGGGCAGGACATGTGGCATCCATTTTGTGCACCCTTGACTCCATCTTTGGACTATTTGACTAGGCCTCACTGCGATAATAAGAAAAGGCTTCTCTCCTCTTTGCAGTGCTGCGCACATCGCGCTCATAGCCCCCACCTTTCTTCTCTGTGTCTGAAAGCTTTGCAGCTCCATTCTCACGCTCGCGCCAGAGGTAATTGCAACAAAACAAATTTTACATCTCGCCCTTCCTCTTTGATCACTGTCCCGTGTGTGAACCAGCTCGAGCCAAGCCTCATAGCTCATCCTTCTCCACAAACCTGCCCGTGCCCCCTCACCCTTGCTGTTGGAAAATTACTGCCAGTATAACCCTGTGTCCCTGCAAGGTATTCTCTTGATGTACCAGATATGTGACCCTGCCATGAAGCCCACCTCAGCTTGCCCTGGCTAAAACCAGACCTCTGTTAAAATATAATGTCTCCTGCAACTAACAAACGTCAGCTCGCCCCCAGCCACTTTGATAAGTACAGACCCGCCCCATAATTAATGTTATCGCGCTAACCAAGACCCTTAACATGGTGCCACATAAAAGTCTTAATAAGTGACAGTGTGATTACACAAATACAATTATTAGGTTCATAATGATTTACTCAAAGGAGCTGTGATGACTATTATTTAGTGCATGTTTTATTACAATGTATTATGTTAGCTTAGTTAGTGGCCGCCCGCCTCGCAACGACCTGGCCCTCACCCCGCCTGGACACAGGCAGATGGACCTCATGACGCTCGCCCTCCCGCCAACTGAACAACCAATCCAGAGGGAGCAGCACCTACATCGCCTTTTTCTGTCTACCAATCATGCATTATTGTAGTAGCCTATGTTAGTTGTGTCATCTATGACGCTGTTTTCCTTTATAATTGTCTGTAATTGTAATGTTTGCCAGAGCACTCTCAGGCAGCAAAGTTTGCTGGATGCCAATTTTTGTTAAACAATCTAAACACTCGCAATCTGTTTTCTCAGTCTCATTCCCCGCTGGGGTGTGTCTTATTTTATTATATTGCACCTAGTAAGCCGGGGATCAGTCTTTAAATATGGTGACTCCCTGCAACGTGATTTGGGACAGGTGCCCCGAGGCCCCGTGCCGTGCGGCGAGATCCGGGACCCCCTCCCAGCAAAACCATTGCCTCCATGGTCGACCAGCCCATGCGAACAATGAGAAGGTTCCAAGGGTTCCCGTTTAATCGAATACCCAACTGAAAAGCTGCTTGCCGAGGTGGGCCATGGCTTGGTTGGTGTGCGGACCAGATTGTGGATAGACAGTGAATGGTTGCTCTCGAACCACCCGACAGAACACGTGAGTACCGGTTGCAAAAGTTTCTGAGGGATAAAGGAGGGGTTGGGAGAAGGGCAGCAGATAGAGGGGATAAGATCAAAGTTAGGGTCTATGTGAACGATACTGAGGCTTTTCTGATCTATCCTTTATATGGCCATTAGGTTTTGTGGAGATAAAAAGAGGTAAAAGAAGTATAAGGGATCCTAGCCCGAACGGGGTAGAAGGCGGCGCCGCGTAGCATTGTCTCGTCCAGTGCAGGTAAATAAGTGAAGATAAAGAGAAAATAGTAGGAGCCTCATATATTTAGCAGGCTCGGAGTAGTAAATTAGAACATTTTTTTTCGTGTGAGCAGAATTCTTGGTGAGGTAGCCGAAAGGGGAGTAGAGGTGGGGAGTGCGTGAGAAAGCAAGAGCTAGTGGTAATCAACTGAAGTAATTAAAAGGGGAAGCTAAGCGCATATAGTTCATGTTATATGTTATATGTTACATGTTTTATGTTTGTGCATGTACCGAAGTGTTACATGATTGTCCTGTCAGTGTGTAATGTATGCGCCCTTAAAATGAAAAGAATTTGAGGTTGATCAAGAAAATTGGTAATGAAATGTGCAAGTAAATGAGAAATATTTGAATACTGGCATCTAATGAATATTTAGAGTTAAAATAATACATGGTTCCAGCAAAAAGGTGTAAGTGAAAAGGTTGTTGAAAGCAATACCAAGAGGACAAGAGCAAGAATGGCAATCGGGTGAGTTTCTGTTCCATTTAAATGGTAAACCGGTAAGAATAATAAGGCCAACAACCCCAGACAGCCAGCGAGGGGAAGGGCAAGAAGGAAGGGACCAAGAGGAGGAGGTAGAGGAGGTATGGAGTGCTTTAGATGAATATGAAGAGGGAGCGGCAGCCGCAGGGTCTCGGCTGCTTGTGTTCTTCGATGAATAAGATGAACGGGCCGCAACAAGATGGCAAGGGAGGCTAAGGCAGAAAACAGGGAATATGCTGGTAAGTAAGATAAAGAAGGGAACGGTAAGTAAGAAAGGAGAAAAACACAAGGTACAAATGCCGCTCATACATAAGGGAGCAGGGAGGCCGCACTGCATACAGTGGGCCCAAATGGACAAGAATAACTTGGTGAAGCTTCTCCCCCCACTTTCGGGTGGAGCAGGGAAATGGATACATGCCTATTAAAAGAACACTGCAGGAGTTCCACTAGTGATAGGGGATGTGAAAAGTTTGCTGGTGTCTGCTGTTGGTGATCAAGCAGACGCAGTGTGGGTGAAGGCGGGGTTCCCGGGAGTGACAATGAGCTGTGACCACCATGATGGATCGCTATTCAACAACCTAAGAGCACAGGTATGGGATGCATTGCGGAGAACGTTTCCAGACATTCCAGATTTACACTTAGTGATGCAGTGCACTATGGGAGAGGAGGAGGAGCCTATGCAATTCATCCTCCGGGTGCAAGACCTGCGGAGAAGTGAAACAGGTACGGCGTGGGATCAATCCACTGCCTTGTTCTATTTCATAATCAAAAAAGGGCTCCCGAAGGAGGTACAGAAGGTCTTGGATAAAATAGCTGGGATAGAAGCCAAGGGCTGGCCCGAGATTCAGAGCATAATTGTACACCATTTTAGGAGGATCAAAGAAAGAGAAAAAGATATAGCACAGAAGTGGTTGGCAGACGAAGCCAAGATAGTACAAAATAAATTAGTGAAGGTCGCAGCGCTGAATGCCACAACATCAACAGGCAGGAACAATGAAGGAGAGGAGGGAATGGGAAACTTACCCGCCAGAATGGCCGCAACATGGGCTGCAGGCGGACAGGAACAGTGGGACATAGAAGAACAGTACGGAAGGCCCCAATGGCAAGGAAGACAAGCAAGAGGACAAGTTGGGTACAGACGACCAAGAGGGGGATTCGAAGGAATGAGAATAGAGAATTTGGTGGGCCTGGGATGAGAGGAGCATCGCAAGGGTCATGTTGGAACTGTGGGAGGTGGGGTCATTATTCAAGAGAGTGTAGAATGAGACCGATGGGATATTACCAAGGACAGCCTCCTATGGGAAATGAACAATAGTATGGGCACCCACACCCAGGAAGTCCCTATGGGTTACCAATGGGTGGGAGTGGGCAGAACGAGCAATACTATAATGAGCCCCAAATGCAACCGAGGCAGCAGCCCCAACAACCACCACAGCAGAGAGGTATGCAACAGCAAATGGCAAGCCAAAATACTGTAGGTAATGCGAACAATAACATTTTTGCAACATCCACTAATGGCGCGCCTGCACCTTTCCACGGCACAGCGGTGGTAGGAGATAATGTTTTTTCAATGCCAGGAACTGAGATGTATGCAGATTAGGACAGCCCACAGAAAGCACTTGCATATCCAGTCCTATCCACTACCCTACATGCAGAAGAGGAACCACTGGTTATCTTTATGGTAGACTCAGGAGCGGAGAAATCATGCCTCATGGAAGGCCGGTTTCCGCTCTCTGGAAGAAATTTGGAGATGCAAGGGTTCTCTGGGGCAATTTTAAAAGTTCCTTACACAAAAGATATTGATAAAACAGTGGGGGTAAAAACAGTGCGCGCATGTCATGATGCCTACCTCCAAGGAGCCAGGTCCGACCCAGCAACCCCAGAGGCGGGCCCTTTGGACACAGTCCTTAGGCGCCAGGCTCATGTTAGACCCCTGTCCTGGTGCCTTAGGCGCCAGGCTCATAAAGCTAGACATGTGTTCAATTGTTTTAATGTGCACTTACCTGATGCAGACCATGCTGCTACATCCAGGCCCTCTTGAGGCCTGAATGGAACTACTTTACCTGTGGGACTACTTTCCACCTGGGTGTGGTCAGGGAAGGATACATACCTGATCGGTGGAAGGATACATATCTGGAACTTCTTCCAAAGCTATTTAAACCACGCCTGATCAGCAACTCACGCTTCGCGTTGTTCTGCTCCTCGCACCTGGACGCTCACCGTGTCAGCTCCTGCATCTGGACTTCAGCCACGCCTGTCAGCATCCTGGGTCGCCTGCAAGGGGAGATAAGAGAGAATTGGCGAGAAAGAAGACCTTACCTGCTAAAGCTGCATCACGGAGACATCACACCGACGATCCTGAAAGGGAAGACATCATTTTAAAAGCATTTCGCTTCGATCGCTGCAGCGCTGCATTTCACTCACCTTTCCTGGGCGCCTCCATCTTCAGCAGCGATCATCCGGATCCGCACCCACTTCCCTGAGCCTAGAGAGAAAGAGACAAGAAAACAAGGTGAGAGAAGGAAGGGAATAGGAAAGGCTCAGTTTCCTTCTAAGACTTACTTGTTGGGTCATTTCCATTTCATTTCGGGTCCTGTCGCTTCCTGGCATTCCGGACCCCGGCCCCTATGGGGAAAAAAGACAAAGACATTGAATGAGCGAATGCAAAGACATTACCTGAACGCTCATCCAGAACTTACCTGTCATTTACTGGAACTGCACGTTTCACTTCGGGTCGGCGCCATATCTCCGGCATTCCGAACCCCGGCCCCTAAGGGGAAAAAAGACATAAGCATTAGCGCTTGCTGCAAAAAGACAATGGGCCTCATTCCGAGTACGGCGCTAACCAATGGCGCTATTAACGCCTTGGTTGACGCCGTACCCGGAACGGCAGCGCCTTGGTGGATGGCGGAATCACCGCCCCATTCCAAGGTTGGCGGGGCGGTAATTCCCCATTCACCAAGGCTCTTCCCCATTCCCAAATGAGCCCCCATAGGGCTCAATGGGAATGGGGAAGATGCAAATAACGGTGACCGTTCATTACGGTCACCGTTATTGGCTTGGAGGCCCCTTTGTGCCCTCGACTTTAACACCTGCTCAAAGCAGGCATTAAGGGCGAGGGCGCAGAGGGAACTCGGAGTATGGCGGTAAGGGATTACCGCCACCGGTCTCGTTACCGGTGGCCGCTATCCCTTACCGCCATACTCGGAATGAGGCCCAATGAACATTATTATTAAGCTTGAACTTTTGAACTTGCAACAGAACTCTTACAACGCCTCACCTGAATAGTCAAGCTTATTTTGAACTCCCATCAAACCTCAATCCAGTGAAGTAACTGGGTTTCAACGCGCCCCTGCATCAGAAGCAGGATGGAGAACTCATCCTTCCAGACCCTAAGGTGAGACTTCACGGGGAATCGTGGAAGAGTATCGTGGAGGGTTGGAAGGGAGTGGGAGGCTTGAGCATTATTCCGTCAGTAGGTAATACTCCCTTTTCACGCACAGGGGAATATTCCTGCGAGCCAGGAAAGCCAGAGTAGAGGGGCCCTTCCTGTCCATCTTCAGAGTCCTGCGCTTCACCATTGAGGAAGCATCAGCACTCGAAGCCAGACCTGCGCCTCCGTGGGAATCAGGTGAGCGTGACAGAACGCGAAGCCTACCCACAATTTCCCACCCGGGTGCTATGGAGACTTCCGAGACAGATCAGCTGGCCCAGCTTTTGGGGGAATTACGGGCAGAAGTGCACTCAGCCCGCCAGGAGACTAACGCTCTCAAAAGAGAACTGATCCTATCAAAGGAAAGAACAGATGACCTGGCCAAAAGGTTATTGCAGGCCCAGGCAGAGCAGACTCCTTTACCTAATTCCGGAGGTACATCCACATCTATGGCTTTGAATAACCCGGTACAAATCAATCTACCTGGACACATGCCTTTGGCCCCGCCTGAACGTTTTGCGGGGGATCCCAAGAAATATGCCGTCTTTATGAACCAATGTCGTTTACACTTTCTATGCAGACCCGGGGCCTTCCCTAACGACCAGACCAAGGTAGCCTTTATACTATCTTACCTCAGTGGCAGAGCTGCCGATTGGTCTATTCCATTGGTAAATCAGGATGATCCCATTCTCCAGAATTTTCAGGGTTTCCAGGCCAGCATGGAAAGATTGTTTGCTCGACACTCTCAAGGACAGGCCCTTGATAACGAACTGCTATCCTTACGACAAGGTAATCAGGATCTCCTGTCCTACGTTGCCACCTTTAATAGACTGGTTATGGAAACGTGATGGCCGGAAAACAAGAGGATCACATTGTTTCATCGAGGCCTGCGCGGAGAGCTTAAGGATGTTCTAGCTCAGATAGTAGATCCACCCCAGGTCTGCGCAGACTACATAGACTTGGTGGTTCAACTTGATCACAGACTTCAAAATAGAAAAGCAGATCGGTTCAAGTACGAAACCCGAGTACCGATCAAAACCCACGCTAACATCAAGAGTACCGACGTATCCGAACCTATGCAAATCGGCGGTGTTAAAGGACCATTAACGCAGAAGGAACGAGAGAGAAGGAATGGAACTTTGTCTGTATTGCGGGACTTCCGGTCACTTTCTTCGAAATTGTCCGGTTAAACCACCTAAGAAGGTGGTTGGAGCCACTGATAACGATTTATTGACACCTGATTCGGGAAACGACCTAGCCCGACAAGCGTAGGGGTCCGCTTGCCGAGCTTGAAAACAGACTCTTTGACCTCGCATTTTGTCATGCCAATGGTGCTAGTGGACCCAAAACAGCCTCAGCAGTTGCATGCTATAAAAGCATACATCGACAGTGGAGCTATTGGAAATTACATAGACCGTGAATTGGCTTCCAGGATTAAGCTCCCTCTCCGCCCGAAAGTAACCCAAGATGTCATTACTACAGTAGATGGAACCGAAATAGCCTCAGGGCCTGTAACGCATTCCACTGTTGAAATGACACTGGTGGGTCAGGATGGACATAGGGAAGCAATCGTGTTTGATGTGATCAAGGCCCCACAATTTCAAGTAATTCTTGGAATTCCTTGGTTAGAAACACATAATCCCAGAATTGACTGGCGAGCAAAGAAGATAAGTTTTCCTGATTGTGAACCAACTTGTTATCCAAGAAATCCAGTTATGGGTCTAGCCTCAGCAACTTCGACCCCTGTACAGCTACCGTCAGAATACCAAGAATTCCAAGACGTTTTTCAGAAGGAACAGGCTAACACGTTACCTCCCCATCGGTCTTATGATTGCCAAATCGATCTGGTACCCAATGCTCAACTACCTTGTAGTAGGATTTATGCTCTTACGGAACCTGAGAACCTGCATTTGCGTCAGTATTTAGATCAGTACCTAGCCAATGGTTTTATTCGCCCGTCCAAGTCTCCAGTCTCCTCAGCTCTGTTCTTCGTGCCGAAAAAAGAGGGTGACCTTAGAACATGTATAGACTATCGCGCCCTAAATCAAATAACGATTAAGAATCGTTATCCTGAGCCCCTGATCCCTGAGCTTATCGACCAGGTGAAAGACGCTTGTGTGTACACCAAGTTAGATCTCCGAGGAGCTTATCATCTGGTGCGTATAAAAGAAGGTGACGAATGGAAGACTGCATTCCGCACCAAATTTGGGCTCTTCGAATATCAGGTGATGCCCTTCGGTTTGGGCAATGCACCTGCCGCCTTTCAGTACTTTATGAATGATGTTCTTCGGGAACTTATCGATGTCTGTGTCATTGTTTATATTGACGACATCCTGGTGTACTCTTCTTCAGAATCCGATCACAGAAAACATGTTAGGGCAGTTCTTGAGAAATTGCGCCAGCACAGACTATTTGCAAAGCTCGAAAAATGCGTTTTTCATACCACAGAAGTTGAGTTTCTCGGATTCATCCTGACACCTCAAGGAGTCCGAATGGACTCGCGAAAGGTGGACGCCATCCTCAAATGGCCATCTCCTAGCTCGGTGAAGGGAGTTCAGAGCATGCTCGGCTTCGCCAATTTCTATCGAAGATTCATCCCGGAATTTTCCCGAACAGTCCAACCCATCACAGCTCTCCTAAAGAAAAACAAACGCTTTGAATGGACTCTTGAGGCCGAACAAGCCTTTCAGGACCTGAAAACCAAATTCACCTCTGCACCTGTATTGAAGCACCCGCACCCAGATCTCCCTTACATTGTGGAAACCGACGCATCCAGTTCGGCCATGGGAGCTGTCCTGTCGCAAAGAGACCCAGAAACTAACCAACTACACCCTGTGGCCTTTTGGTCCAGGAAATGTTCTCCTCCTGAAATCAACTACGCAATTACCGACAAAGAGTTACTGGCTATTAAATCTGCTTTCAAGGCTTGGCGTCACTACCTTCTCGGGGCAAGACACACCATCACCGTAATTACGGACCACAGAAATGTACAGTATTTAAAGACGACCAAAGCTCAATCTTCACGACAACTCCGATGGGCTCTATTCTTTGCGGAATTTGATTTTGTAATTACCTATCGCCCTGGCTGCAAGAATGGTAAAGCGGACGCCTTATCCCGGATTGGCATGGAAGAACCCAATTCGAGTTTAGAACCTGTGCCAATCATACCTGAACAAAGAATCTTAGGCCTAACTTCATTGCAAACTATTGAGGACATCCAAACGCAAGTAAAACAACTTCTAGACTCTTCAGCCTTACTGGAATGGAGTCAAAAAGGTCCTCATTACACCGTTAAGGATGATTTACCCTACTTCCAGGAGCGGTTGTTTCTGCCAAGTAAAGAATTGCAAGAACTTGTTATTGCCCATCATCATGAATCATTAATGGAAGGACACTCTGGTATCACTAAAACGGAGGAAAAAATCAAACGCCACTTCTGGTGGCCTTCTTGGAGAAAAGACATAAAGTCTTTTGTATTGTCTTGCGGAATTTGCGCCCAAAACAAGGGTCAAAAGAAAAGGCCAGCCGGCCTACTTCAACCCTTGGATATTCCACCCGCACCTTGGCACACCTTGTCAATGGACTTTATAACTGACCTGCCTCCTTGTGCTGGTTACAACACTATCCTTGTAATTGTGGATCTATTCGCCCACTTTATCCCTTTAAAAGGCTTGCCTTCAGCTTCCACCTTGGCCAAGGAATTTCTGGAGAATATAGTTCGCATACATGGTTTCCCTTCCATATTAGTCTCGGATCGTGGAAGTCAATTTATCTCCCATTTTTGGAAGAAGTGTTGCCAACTAAGTGTTGCGATTGATGTGCGGTTATCCACCAGCCACCACCCCCAGACCGACGGACAAACCAAGAGAACCAATCAGACTCTCGAGCAATATCTTAGGTGCATGTTACACCAATCTGAGTTAAATTGGAAAGACATCCTTTGGATCGCAGAATATGCATACAACAATTCAGTGCATTCTGGAACAGGACAAACTCCTTTTTATACTTTGTATGGTCACCACCCTCGGACCTCTGACCTAGATCCACCTCTGACCCTGGAAATGCCCGCAGTAAATCATCTGCATTCCACAATAACCCGAGCCTTCAAAGAAGCTGCAACTCATTTACAGCAAGCCAAGAAAAAGTATAAAGAAAACGCTGATTTGCACCGAAGTAAAACTCCTCCTTATCAAGTAGGAGACCAGGTATGGCTAGCAACGAAACATTTACCCCTCAAGGGCCCGCGAACCTTCAATCCCAGATTCATAGGACCCTATCCCATCAAGGCTATCATCAATCCCGTGGCCTTTAAACTGGATTTACCGTCTAACATGCGTATTCATCCAGTTTTTCATGCATCACTTTTGAAGCCAGTACAACCAGGGACCCGACTGTCCAAGCCTCCAGACCCAGTTCAAATTGAAGGGGAATTAGAATTCGAAGTTAAAGACATTTTAGACTCCAAGGTGTTAAAGTCAAAAGTCTTCTATCTTGTTGACTGGAAGGGATATGGACCTCAGGAGAGATCGTGGGAGCCTAGTAACCATGTTCACGCACCTCGATTAATACAAAGGTTCCACCGGAGATTTCCGAACAAGCCAAAACTCCCGGAGGGAACAACCTTGGGAGGGGCCTTGAGGGGGGGTACTGTCATGATGCCTACCTCCAAGGAGCCAGGTCCGACCCAGCAACCCCAGAGGCAGGCATCATTCCCCCCAGGGAAGTGCCAGCGGGCCCAAGCTGGGGCCCTTTGGACCCAGTCCTGGCGCCTTAGGCGCCAGGCTCATGTTAGACCCCTGTCCTGGCGCCTTAGGCACCAGGCTCATAAAGCTAGACATGTGTTCAAGTGTTTTAATGTGCACTTACCTTATGCAGACAATGCTGCTACATCCAGGCCCTCTTGAGGCCTGAATGGAACTACTTTACCTGTGGGACTACTTTCCACCTGGGTGTGGTCAGGGAAGGATACATACCTGATCAGTGGAAGGATACATATCTGGAACTTCTTCCAAAGCTATTTAAACCACGCCCGATCAGCAACTCACGCTTCACGTTGTTCTGCTCCTCGCAGCTGGACGCTCACTGTGTCAGCTCCTGCATCTGGACTTCAGCCACGCCTGTCAGCATCCTGGGTCGCCTGCAAGGGGAGATAAGAGAGAATTGGTGGGGAAGGAGATCTTACCTGCTAAAGCTGCATCACGGAGACATCACACCGACGATCCTGAAAGGGAAGACATCATTTTAAAAGCATTTCGCTTTGATCGCTGCAGCGCTGCATTTCACTCACCTTTCCTGGGCGCCTCCATCTTCAGCAGCGATCATCCGGATCCGCAACCACTTCCCTGAGCCTAGAGAGAAAGAGACAAGAAAACAAGGTGAGAGAAGGAAGGGAATAGGAAAGGCTCAGTTTCCTTCTAAGACTTACTTGTTGGGTCATTTCCATTTCATTTCGGGTCCTGCCGCTTCCTGGCATTCCGGACCCCGACCCCTATGGGGAAAAAAGACAAAGACATTGAATGAGCGAATGCAAAGACATTACCTGAACGCTCATCCAGAACTTACCTGTCATTTACTGGTACTGCACGTTTCACTTCGGGTCGGCGCCATATCTCCGGCATTCCGAACCCCAGCCCCTAAGGGGAAAAAAGACATAAGCATTAGCGCTTGCTGCAAAAAGACAATGAACATTATTATTAAGCTTGAACTTTTGAACTTGCAACAGAACTCTTACAACGCCTCACCTGAATAGTCAAGCTTATTTTGAACTCCCATCAAACCTCAATCCAGTGAAGTAACTGGGTTTCAACGCGCCCCTGCATCAGAAGCAGGATGGAGAACTCATCCTTCCAGACCCTAAGGTGAGACTTCACAGGGAATCGTGGAAGGGTATCGTGGAGGATTGGAAGGGAGTGGGAGGCTTCAGCATTATTCCGTCAGTAGGTAATACTCCCTTTTCACGCACAGGGGAATATTCCTGCGAGCCAGGAAAGCCAGAGTAGAGGGGCCCTTCCTGTCCATCTTCAGAGTCCTGCGCTTCACCATTGAAGAAGCATCAGCACTCGAATCCAGATCTGCGCCTCCGTGGGAATCAGGTGAGCGTGACAGCGCACCTCTACTATATCATGAAGACGAGCCAATAAATTTGCTGGGAAGAGACCTTTTGAGTAAATTGAATATGACAATCTCCTTTACTGAACGGGGAATAGTTTGTTCCGCCCCAGAGTGTGCCCTGTACGGGCACTGTTAATGATCAGTACAATGACAAACAAAGTAGCAGTAAGAGGGGTCCCCATTGACATGGATATGTTCATCTATGTGAGCAGGGTGCTAGCACGAGTGGTGCCAGAGATAACAAGGAAAGAATGGAAGGTACCCTCAGATTTCATCTTCCGTCCAATTGTAAACGCAGACATTGTACCAGGAACAATTTTGTCTATTGACCTAGAGGGAGTGCAGGTCTCGAGCAAACGTATTGCAGTGATAGGACTGGACACACAGGGGCGCGAGTGGAGAACAGTACTGTGCATAGGCCCAAACATAATGCTGCACGATCTAACTGATGAAGAACTGTTCACTGATAGTGAAAATGATGGGGAGATAATAATGGAAATAAGTATACCATGCGACATCATGATCCAACACAGGGAAATGCACAACCCTCTCATGGCAAGTGTAAACGTGCCACCCACCACTTTTGAGAAAGACATGGAGAAGGTCCTACCAGAAATATGAACCACAGGCCCCCATGATGTAGGGCTATTACACGATCGAGATATAATTGAAACCAGGTGCCATACTACCTAGATTTAAGCAATACCTACTATCGAGAGAAGCAGAGGAAGGAATTAAACACACAATAGATACACTACTAAACAAAAAGATAATAGTGCCATCCAAT
Source organism: Ambystoma mexicanum (assembly GCF_040938575.1). Lineage (NCBI taxonomy): Eukaryota > Metazoa > Chordata > Amphibia > Caudata > Ambystomatidae > Ambystoma > Ambystoma mexicanum. Next base: position 88,545,277 of record NC_090931.1, on the reverse strand, counting down.
TCCCTGTGTAACACAGCGATCTTTCCGATCAAAAAAGCAAAGGGCGGGGCTTGGAGAAGGATACAAGATTTACGCCCACTCAATGACATCATCCAAAAAGAATTCCCATTAGTGCCTAATCCAGCATTAATATTGTGTAGCATACCTAAAGATGCCACGTGTTTCACAGTAGTGGATTTGAAGAATGTTTTCTTCTTGATACCACTTGACCTAAGCTCTCAGTACCTGACAGCGTTCACGCTAGGGGGGAACAGATATGAGCACTGCAGACTACCACAGGGATATTGCGAGAGCCCCAGCATCTTCAATAGGATCTTGCATGAAGATCTCAGAAACATTGACGTAGAAAGCACAATAATACAGTACGTAGATGATTTACTTGTCTGCAGTAAAAGCGAAGAGCAGTGCAGGGCAGACTCCATAACATTGTTAAATTTGTTGTCCACGAAAGGGTACAAAGTGGACAAAGGAAAATTGCAATACTGCTTAGCAGAAGTGCTCTATTTAGGACAGCTAATTTCAAAAGATGGCAAGAGGATACTGCCTAACAGGGCATCAGCCATACTCCATTTGGTAATACCAAAAACAGTGAAAGACATGCAAAAGTTTCTCAGTATCTGTAATTACTGCTGCGCATGGATATTCGATTACGTGGCATACACACGCCCATTGCTGCAAGCGCTAAAGGAGTCCCAAAAGAACAACGTCCCAATAAAATGGACAAATGAGATGATGACGCAGTACTTCAAACTGCAAGATCTGATTGCAAACGCACCAGTCCTCGTGAACCCAGATTATGACAGGGAATTCTATTTTTTTTCGCACTGCAATTGTACCCTAATGACTGCAGTGCTGATGCAGAAAACATCACTAGGCCACAAGCCACTGGCCTATTACAGTGGAACATTGGATTTGGTAATGCAAGGACACTTTGCATGCAAGCAGGCTCTCGCTGCAGCGGCCTTCACAATTGAGAAAAGCGCCACCATCGTAATGGGTTGCTCAGTGACACTGTACGGAGAACACTCAGTCTTTGCGATTCTAGAAAGATCAAAATCGACTTTAACAACACAAAGGGCCACAGCCTATGAAATAATAATTTCCAGTCCAAATGTTCACGTGGTCAGGTGCAAGACAGTGAACCCAGCCACATTCATTACTGAACCATGAACTGTAGAGGACATGCAAGAACACGACTGTGCTACATATGAGGGAGAGGAGGACGATATTCCCAAAGCGAGTGAAAATGCATTGCAGGAAGGAGAAACATACTTCATAGATGGTTCAGCATCAATAGACAGTGAAACAGGGGAAAAACATGTGGCGGTGGCAGTCGTAAGAATGGAAGAAGTGGAATATGAAATAATCATACAAAAATGCCTCCCTTCTCATTAATCCGCACAAGTGGCGAAACTGGTAGCGTTAATTGAGGCACTTCATACTGCTAAAGGATGCACAGTAACGATATATTCAGATTCCGCATATGCCACAACAACAGTACACTCAGGGTTGTCACGATGGCGACGAAGAGGGATCAGAAGGGCAGACGGGTCTCCAGTACAACATGCTGCATTACTAAATGAACTGATAGAAGCACTAGCAGAACCTTCAGTAGTGGCAGTGCTGAAATGCCAAGCCCATACCAACAACACAGACGCAATCTCATTGGGGAATGCGGCAGTAGACGCAGCAGCGAAAGATGCCTAGTATATCAATATACCCCCAGCAATTGAATGTATTACCAAAACACTGAGTACAGACACACTGGAGGAGGGATATCGCAATACACCATTATCCCAAATAATAGAGCTTCAACGACGTGCACCAGCAGAAGAGCAAGAATTGTGGGTCAAAAGAGGGTGCAAACAGAGAAGAGAGTGGGCACCACTGATTAGAAGTCTTTTCAAATCTTAGAGTCAATGTGGAAGTAGAAGTAGGCAAATTGTAGTTCAGAAGGAGCTGGCTGTGACAAGTCTGGAGACACCCTGACTTAAAAATACAACAAAAGCTAGAGACCGAGTAGGAATACCAGGTCACGCAGCCGCTCTCAATAGGGCCCAGACAAGGGCTAATAATCTTTCAAAGTTCGAAAATGTAGTTCTTTTTCAGTTATCAAAAGTACAAAGTAAAAAATAAAAAAGAAGTGTGTTTTGACTTTTAAATAGTAATTTATCCGAAGAAAAACAAAGCTGTCACTAATATCTTCTTAGTGAGGGAGCAGTTACCGCAACTCATATGTAATACAGACTAAAGCCAATGCATTTTGGAAATAATTCCTTCTTCAGGGCAAGTCTAATCAATTGCACGTAAACAACATAATGCACCAATGTCAGCATAACAATTGCATATATTTGTAAAAATAATAATGATGTAAACGTACCAGTCAGTAGAGTTTCCAAAGGATTTTATGAGAAATAAATAGAAAGAAATAATGAGTTGATTGTATTGTGGATAACAAAAACAGAAAGATATGTGAGAAACTGTGATTACCTTAATAGTGTTGCACAGACGAGAACGTTTGTTGTCAATGCCCACAGCAGCATGGGTCACAACGATGAGCCGTGAACACAGCGGCTATATTGTTAAACACAATCGTGTTTGTGAATGGAATCTAATGAAGGGAAAGGACCAGTGTGAGTGAGACAGCATAACAAACAAGGATTTCCAAAACGGTAGTTTGCAAATATTGCGATCGCGTCTCGTACCTCTAAGCACACAGAGCGTGTGAGAGCTCCTGCGTGCAGTTGCCGGGCTGAATCTCAGACTGCCATGTTAGGCGGTTGCCAGGACAACGGCTCATTTATATTGCACGTGACCGTCTCTCGCCATTAAGTGGCCGGTGGTCACGCAACGGAGTGTATGGCAGGTGCAAGCCTGCATGGTTAAGAGGAGTGTATAATTTACGGGCATACCTGCATGATGTTCTGTATGAAAAATGTATTTAGTCCAAACTAAAGAAAATCACTGGAGATAATACATAGAAATGGAAAAAATACTCGGGTGTTAAAAGGACCACAATGGGGTCCGTTGTGAACAGAAAGAAAACAACTGGACATATCGAGTTACATAAAAAGCAACAAACAATTAATGAAGCAAAAAACATGTAAATTAACCTGGAACTCGTTTGTGGCACCCCTATTTAGGGATAATTTAACTCTAGCTGGTGCATTAATTTGCATTTGAAAAGAAGATAATACATGGAATCACATAAAATCAGCAATGGTTGAAAGTACGACACAACCTCGTTGCGGGTGGTGTCGCCCATTACAGGCGGCACCTTGGGTCCCAGACCAGGGTCCGGGACTTGCAGTGAGGTTGTTGTTGAGGTAACACAGGATCCAAGATAGTACAGGATATGGAAAACATGTTAGTCAATTGTAATGGAAGCAGAACAGTGTCAACAACAAACTTCACGCTTGAAGTGCATTTACAGGACATTGAGATGAACAAAGATGTCGTGATGTTTCAAATCAGATTCAAATGTAACAGTGGTAATTCATTTCTTCATTCAAACCATTAGGGACCAGACTACAGAGTTTATCGATCCAAAATGTTTCCCTTCGGTTTAGGCGCAAGCCTAAATCTTCGTGAGGGTTATTTCTGGTTAAGACCTCCAACATCAGAAACTTAATCTGTGAAAGGTTGTGGTTATTCATGGCCCAATGTCCAGCCACGGCTGAGTTCGGGTTGGAGTTCCGAATGCAGGACCGATATTCGTTCCACCGTATCTTAGCAGCTCTGGTGGATTGGCCCACGTAGTATTTTCCACAGGGGCATTTAATGCCATATATGATGTTGGTGCTGTCGCAGGTGCCAAATGTCTTAAAAAAAATCTTCTTGCCTGTTTGTGGATGGAAAATAACATTCCCTTTTACTACGGAATTGCAATTGGTGCAGTGTAAACAGGGGAATGTGCCAGTACGGTGTGTGATACATTTTTTAGGGGGTAATCTTGTCTGTACTAGTTCATCCCTGAGGTTCTCACTTCTCTGGAAAGCAAACACCGGTGGTTCGTTGAACAGATCTTGTACTCTAGTGTCATTTTTGAAAATACTCCAATGTTTGTTGATTGTCTTCTTGATTTTGTTGCTCTGGATGGAGGATTTCGACACGTACACAGGTGATTTCAACTCTCTGACTGGTTTCTTTAAAGCGGATAGTAAAGTATCCCGATCTAGGCTATTGACTATTTGAACTGCCAAGTCCAATTCTTCTCGGTCGTAGCCTCGTTGAAGAATTTTTTCTTTCATTACAAGTTGTTGTGCAATGCAGTCTTCAGGATCACTAACGATCCTCTTTACCCGTAGAAGTTGGCTAAACGGAAGATTCCTGAGTAAACTCGGTTGATGGAAGCTCAGGCGGTGCAACAGGTTGTTGCGATCGGTAGGTTTCCGGAATAGGGTGGTACTGTAGCTGATGTCTTCCATTGCTATTTGTACATCGAGAAAGGTGATCTTGTCACGTGATGACTCTCTGGTAAACTGCACTCGTGGGTCAATGCTGTTGATATACTCAAAGAAATCATCAAATCGTTGGTCTGTGCCTGTCCAAACACCGAAAATATCATCTATATATCGAGTCCACATATGGATGTCTTTCTTCCATTCTTGTTTGGTCAATATATGATCCATCTCGAATTTGAACATAAAACAATTGGTGTATGTAGGTGCCATGGTGGCACCCATAGAGGTACCTGAGGTTTATAAGAAAAACTGGTTGCAATATTGGAAATAAGAGTTTTAAGAAATTAACTGTAACAGAGTCAGAATGAATTCTTTTTGTGCACGCACATCTGGTGATTGGTGTAACAACCATTCAACAGCTTCAATTCCGAGGCCGTGTGGTATGGAGGTATATAAACTCTTAACATCTATGGTAAACATCAGTTGGTTTTGTTGAGGGGTGGTAGAGTTAAGTTTCTGAAGAAAATGAGTTGTGTCTCTGGTGTAGGTTGGAGTTTTCTGTATGAGCGGTTGAAGAAAGGAATCAATGTAAATGCCCAATGGCTGGTTAATACTGCCCATCCCTGCGACTATGGGTCTGCCAAGGGGTTTTGTGGAATCCTTGTGGATCTTTGGAAGTGTATAGAAATTAGGAATTCTTGGGTGATCATTTAGCAGAAACTTGCGTGTGTGTTCATTTATCCATTCGAGTTCTAACGCCTTATCAAGCAAGATGACCAAGTTGTTTTTGATGGAGATAGTAGGGTCATGGTCTAATGTGGCATATGTGGTATTATCTTGAAGTTGTCTCCGACATTCTGAATCGTAGTCCACAGTGTTGAGAATCACAAGGGCACCACCTTTATCAGCAGGTCGAATTGTTATTTTCTTGCCACTATATAGGTCTTTGATAAGCCTCATTTCGTGTGGTTTAAGGTTCTTATGAGGCGGAGTTCTGTAATTGATCCGTTCAAGATCGCGGGTGACCAATCTCTGAAAGATGTCGATAGAGGGTACGTTGATAGGTGGTACAAATCCGCTCTTGCCCCTGAATTCCTGGAAATCAGACATTTGAGTTGGTTTATCAAAGGTTTCGAGTTCCTCAAAAAACACTTTCAATTTCAACTTCCTTACAAACTTATATAGTTCAATCTTGCTGTTGAATAGTGTGGTACCATAAGTCGGAACAAAACTTAATCCTTTTTGCAATGTGCAAACAGTCACCAACAGATTTAATATGGAGACAGGCACTAACCGGAAAGGTGGTAATGCCGGTAGAGTTGTTGAAGTAGCATTTCAGAAACTACATTTCCCGACACACGTAACTAAGCAGCATATCCCATCAGACATACAAGAGCATTGGTTTGTACCGAACCTAAAGGAACATTTGTCGAAGTTTACTATCGAATGTACCACATGTCCAACATACAGCTAAGGAATCACATTGAGAACACTGCGAGGAACACTACCATGCCCAGTAGGGCCATTCAGAGAGGTCCACATAGAGTATGCGGACATGGGAGAAAGATGTAAAGGGGCAAGATACTTAATCGTGGTAGTATGCCCCTTCTCCAGGTGGGTGGAAGCTGGACCATGCCCCCACCCGGATGCAAAGTGCGCTGTGAGATTTTTGGTGCGGGTGGTGTTCTCAAGGTGGGGCATATGCGATGTAATAAGATCAGACAACGGCACACATTTTGTGAATGACCTCTTCAAAGAAGTAACATCATTACTAGGGGTCAAGCATAAACTGTGTTCGATTTATCATCCAATGGCTAACGGGATGGTGGAAAAAATAAACGGCCTGGTCAAAAGTAAATTATCAAAATTGTGCAACACACTCAAAAAGAAATGGGTGTACTGCCTGCCCCTAGCACTGTTCCAACTCAGAACGCAGCCAAGCAAGTACCATCATTTGAGCCCGCACGAAATAGTGATAGGCAGGTGCATTCATACGCCACTCTCCCAGGTAAGAACAGCTTCATATGCGCACAGGGCTGCCACAGTGCTGGCGGAAGAATTTAAGGAATACCGTACCCATTTGACACGCGCAGTGCACAGCATAGCACGACAAATTGCACCACCCTTTACTGAGAATGCTGCAACAGATACTGCAATGCCAGCCCAAGACAGTCCAGAGGGCCGGTTAATGCCAGGTGAAAATGTGTATGTGCAAAGTTTTGTTCGAAGGTGGAACTCTCCAAGATTTCATGGCCCATGTGAGGTCATTTATTGCACACCTACCGCGGTAAAAGTTAAAGGATTGAAACATTGGGTGCATCTCTCAGATGTGAGAAGAGCATGTGATAGTGCATTCCCCCAATGCGAGCAAACAAACAGCAACAAAGCTGCTCTCTCTCTCTCTCTCTCTCTCTCTGTCCCTCCACCAACACTTATGAGGTATAAAGGAAATTGCTTGTGTACATAAATAATGATTACTAGTAATAAAGAATAATATAATGGCAATTCAATGTACAGAAATATAGAAAATTTGTATTAGGGTGTGCACACCGGGAAAACATATTATTTTGCAACTAATAGAGATTAATGGTGATAATGACAATAAGATGACAAAAAGTAATAAAATAAACAATGAAATGTATGCTTGTCACTTAACCATTTCATATCGCCCCTCCAGGTGACACAATGGCCGAAAGGAGCGCGCTCACAGATGATGGTGCACTGTTAGTTAGCAATAGGGTAGTTAATTGAGCTAATAAGTATTACAATTTTGAATGCAGCCTCAAATACTCGGACATACTGTTTTCTATAATGCTATTTTCTATGGCTTGGTACTACACTGTGTTCTCCATTGTAGATGACATGAAGAAAGGGGGGAGCGGGGCACAGTTAATACATGATGGAACAATGCTTATATGGGCAGGTGGAAGAACGATGTGGAAGAATAATTACCCTGTTAAAAATGATCCTGCTAACGCAAATATCACTACGCTGTATACTAATCGCACAGCAACGGCCCCCCTCCTTCCACTTACTGCCATAAGTTCGAGCAATGATAACGAAACAAACAAGTATGATGGTGATTACTTTTGGGAAAGTAAACCTAACTTGATAAATGTTTATGCACGGACAACCATAGACCTACCTTGCAAGGTACTGTAACGTACTTCCACGATGCTGCTACCCAAGAATCCCCAGAACTACAAGCTGGGTACACTGTGAATGCGCAGAATGACATAACATGGGCAGGAGTCTTCCCTATACATTATCAAAAAGTAAAAACAATGAATAACCGGGAAGGGGGGGGAGGAGGCGAAAAAGGGGGGCGGGAGGGAAAAGGTATGATATTTACCACGAAGTTGCACCAATAATACATCACAGCGGATGGGTAACCCCTAAACCATGGAACTGGGGAACAACAATATATCACAAGAAAATCCCAAAGGGGAAAAAAGGAGTTCACATGGAAGAGTACTATATTAATTTGAGTACTCAATTGTGGAGACTAGAGGCGAAAAAGAGAAGGAAGCCCAGTCATACATATTCACGTTTTCATTTTTAATTTATTACCATTATAAAATAGCATAATATGCAAACATCACGACAAAAAATAAAATAGATGAATTAATTTGTAGTATAAAGTACTTATCAAATCTAATGCTTTACACCATTCAATCGCAATTTGATTGCCACAGTTCATAACCTCGTATTACTCAAGGTAAAATACCACTGTCTCATTTTTAAATTTCATTCAAATAGTGGAAATGCTGTGGAAAAAGCGAATAGTTAACAGTTGGATAAAGTGGTGAATGTAACCAAGTGCTAAGTACCAAATTGTTAATAAGGAATAAAGTACTGAATGCAAAAAAGTGCAAGGTGCCGAATGCAAAAAAGTGCTGGGTGCCTACTGTGCATACATGATCTTCAAATATCATAACAGTTTCGGCGAAATCAACCTATCTGGCTCAATAAAACGAGCCAGTAGTCGCCTTCTTCAGGGCGCACTGAATATTGCAAATGTGAACCTGGAACATACTAATGCTTGAATTTTTGTCTATCATTCAGTAGTTCTCACAGGTAAAACTTTGTACAATTCATGAGGGCTTGATTGTAGATCTGGAAGTCTGTTTAGAGACGTTAACCCTTAAAAAACACATAAAACAAACAAAATAGAAAAAACATAGAAACTTTATGTTAAAATACAGAATATAATAAATGAGCCTCCTAATATTCGATGCCTCTAGCCATACAAATGAAACCTGGGGATATATATATATATTCACCTAAGTTGGTCCAAAAGTGGTGCCGAAAAATGTGTTAGTTTCGATCCGCCACTCAAACAGGACTGATGATGCAAGTAAATTTACATCTAAAAAGACAAAAATAAGAAGCTAAAAGAGATGTCACAAGATTATCTCAAACTTCAATTGCTAAAACACAGTGTCCCCCATCTCCACAGGGAGCAGATCAGTATGTTGTCCCCTCTGTTACCAACCTTAAAATGTTGAATATTTCCAACACTGATCATTACCGCAATGGACTCAATTATGGATACGGATAAAGAATAATCAAAATCCATGAATCTTGGACGATGTGGGGTCCAGTCGGAAGAAGCCAACAACTACAGGGCCATAGATCCCTAAGTGAAAGATATAGAACAAGTTTGCATTTTAATATTTGCAAATCATTGAGTGCAGCAAATACAAAAGCATTTTAAGATGGAAAACAAGCTGCATCAAAATTAGATAGATTCAGACAGACAGGTGGCCTCCGGGCCTTTAAAAAAACTAAAATAAGTGGAATTGAAATATTGAAATAAATTGCAATTTCATCGGACGCAATGGACAGATGCTTGAGTCAGGTAAATACCACCTACACAAGCCTGTCCTTATTTGTCATGCTACAACCGACAATTCTTGACCTCTTCGTGAGCCCATTTTCAACCAATATAGTGATATCACAATTCTAATCTAGAAAAATCTTCTCTCTGGGTTTCTAAACGGCCGGCGTGGATTCGCGCCGGCCGATATGCTCTCATCGACTGAATATATAAATACGCGGGACTCGAGACATAAATATAGCCCCATGTGTGCCCCGTGTCCCGTTGATACTGTAAGAGAGACTACGTTCGCCTCGCGAAGGGGAGAACCTATAAGTGTATATAAAAAAAGGATTTTACCAAAGTTCTCACCCAGAACGAGCCTTCTCTCTCGTCTATGAAAGCAACCGCCTGAGATGTACGCCGTCCGATGTTACGTCCGCGGCTGTGTGTTGTATAAACACTCGCGGTGCTAGAAACGGAAATAGGACTGCATGTATGCCCTTGGTCCCATGGAAACTAAAAAAGGACTAGGTGCGGCCTCGCAGCGAAAAGAAAGGAGACAACAAGTGTATGCTAACAATAGTAGCATACTAGGAATAAGCCAGCTATATTTAAAAGACTGGCGTAAAAAGACGCCATAGAGTGTTATAACCGCGGCTATATTCATCAATACGCGCGAAATATCCCCTAATCAAAGTAAGGATACCTGCATCAGATTTAAGTTATTTTAATACTCGAAAGGGACTTAATCTCTAGAATGCTTATAGAAATGCTTATAGAAAAACATACTAAAGATTTTGTCAAAATCACTACTAACAAAAAGATGGACAAACTAAAAAAGGATATTCTAGCCTTTTCTAAAGAGGCGGCCTATCCTTATTTGTCCTCAGATTATCAGGGCCCAGGACATTGGCGAGATCCTAACAACCCTCAACAGGGCACTATTCCTTTTCAAAAGAAAGTTACTTTTTCGGATACATCATCCGACGGCAGTGGATCATATCCCACTAGAAACTCTCGAGGTAACAGGGACGGAGGTAGGAATTGGAATAGAGGTTATAATCGAGGCCGAGGACGTCCTTATTGGCATTATCAAAACCATACTCGTCCAGCTAATTCTGTTCCTCAAGGCCCACATACTCCTTTTCCTCCATCCAACCTCCCTTTTCCACCCCCGGTACAAGGGGTGCCCCCATTACAAAACTATTTCGAAACCAGGAGAAGGGCATACCGCAGGTAGCCCTACCATCGGCAGTATATAACATTTCTAAGAGACAACTTAGTGAACATGAGACTCGAATTTTGGAGAAGGGTTTCTCGTTTGTACCCATGAGAAACCCCTCCAAAATGGAGGTAGAGATAGAATTACGTGGCCTATTTCGTAAAATACGATTGCGTGATTTTTTTGGGAATCAGGCCCACGACAATGATGACGATGGCCTCCATACTACTTTGAAATGTAAATCGACCTTCACTCCGACTTTACAAATGGTTTCTGACGAGACAGCGGTATTTGAAAAGGCGGTCCTTAAAGACTTTAACTCCTGCTATAGTACTCCTAATAATTACAGCAGGGGTCCTTGTTTCAACTTTGGTAGACAAGATTGGGCCAGCCTTCAAGAACTTAAGTCAGATACCTCGATAATCATAAAGCAGGCAGATAAGGGTGGCGGAATTGTTGTTATGGATTCTATTCAATATGACAATGAAATTCTGCGCCAGCTTGATAATTCAGCTATATACAGGAAACTTCCGAGTGATCCCACAGAGAGCATTAGAGTCCAAATTGCAGCAATTGCCCAACGAGCACTAGAAAGTGGAGCCATTAATGATAAGGAATTCCGTTTCCTTACTATTAAGGGAACTAGGACTCCTCTTATCTATGTACTTCCCAAAATACACAAGGACCTTCTCAATCCACCGGGACGCCCCATTGTGTCATTATGTGGATCTATATTAGAACCCATTGGTCTATTTCTAGATTATTTTCTGAAGCCATTGGCGGCTTCTACTGAAACATACCTGGCCGACACCACTGATGCGATTAAACATCTTGAGGGTTTTCCTTTCAATCATGATTCCGACATACTTATGACTTTAGATGTGGAGTCATTATACTCTAATATACCTCAAATGGAATCTTTAAAAGTAATGAAAGACTTTTTGGACTCACGGCCAGGCATTCAAGTAGTCCCAACTGAAATATTAACAGATTTACTTGAGATAGCTCTTACACGCAACTATTTCCGTTTCAAATCTTCCTATTATCTACAAGTGAAAGGAACAGCAATGGGGGCAGCAATTTTGCCCCCAATTACGCCACACTTTTTATGTGGAATTTTGAAAACAGGTGTATTCTGTCAGATATTAATCCATACAGAGATGCCATTAAATTGTATAAACGTTATATTGACGATATAATTATAATTTGGGACAAAACAAAGGCAGATCACCTTGTATTTCTTCCATGGCTAAATGCGATGGATACGAACCTTAAATTTACCATGTCAGTTAATAGCACCTCTTTGCCATTCTTGGACTTGCTTATTGAGAATTTTGAGGGCCACATTACTGTTGACTTGTATCGAAAAGAAACGGATCGGAATACTATTTTAAGATTCGATAGTTTTCATCCGGAATCATTGCGCAAGAGCATTCCTTATAGTCAGTTCCTTAGGGCTAGACGAAACTGTACCAAAGTTGAAGACTATAAGATACAGGCGAACATTATTGAAGATAGATTGCATCAGCGAGGCTATCCAAAACATTTACTTCGTCAGGCTCGTAAAAGAGCCAGATCTCAACATCGAGATATCCTCCTTGAGAAACATCCTCGGGAAGACATTACTAAGGAGCGGTTAGTTTGTGCCATAACTTTCAACACCTTTCACCACAAGATCAAACAAAGCATTATGAAACATTGGCATTTGCTCCAATGAAATAATCCAGGACTTGAAAAACCTATTTTTGCATTCAAGAAAGGCAAGAACCTTAAAAGTTGGCTCACTAAAGCTGACAGGTCGAGTACTGGACCTAAATCGAATACGGTGACAGGACTGTGGGGTGGTAAACCCATCCAAGGTCATTTTTCATGCGGTTTTTGCAATCAATGTGCTTCCACAATCACTGGAACCTTTGTAGCGATTAATGGTAAAAATTGGAACCTTAAGCATCATACCACGTGTAACACTAAAAATGTGATTTATGTAATTATCTGTCCCTGCGCCCTAACGTACATTGGCAAAACATCTAGGCCTATTAAAACTAGAATTGGTGAACATAAATCCAAAATTCGAAACAAAATTGTGTCTGCCCCTTTAGTGTCTCATTTTGTTGAAAATAATCATGATCTGAACAGCTTGAAATGGTGTGTTTTGGAAAAAGTTTATGGCACTGATGTTTACAATATAGCAGCCCGTTTGGCGCAAAGGGAACAATGGTGGATGTACAACACCAATAGCTACGCGATAGGATTAAATCGCCAAGAAGAATGGCTCCATTGTATACCTTAACATGTAACATAAATAAATATCTCTTTATTAGAACCCTGCAGGTGTCTTCTTCCTCGGTTTTGCTTATGATGATTCAATATATCTACACCAGCAAATCTTGCCTTTGCCCAAGCATTCTAGAGATTAAGTCCCTTTCGAGTATTAAAATAACTTAAATCTGATGCAGGTATCCTTACTTTGATTAGGGGATATTTTGCGTGTATTGATGAATATAGCCGCGGTTATAACACTCTATGGCGTCTTTTTACGCCAGTCTTTTAAATATAGCTGGCTTATTCCTAGTATGCTACTATTGTTAGCATACACTTGTTGTCTCCTTTCTTTTCGCTGACAGGCCGCACCTAGTCCTTTTTTAGTTTCCATGGGACCAAGGGCATACATGCAGTCCTATTTCCGTTTCTAGCACCGCGAGTGTTTATACAACACACAGCCGCGGACGTAACATCGGACGGCGTACATCTCAGGCGGTTGCTTTCATAGACGAGAGAGAAGGCTCGTTCTGGGTGAGAACTTTGGTAAAATCCTTTTTTTATATACACTTATAGGTTCTCCCCTTCGCGAGGCGAACGTAGTCTCTCTTACAGTATCAACGGGACACGGGGCACACATGGGGCTATATTTATGTCTCGAGTCCCGCGTATTTATATATTCAGTCGATGAGAGCATATCGGCCGGCGCGAATCCACGCCGGCCGTTTAGAAACCCAGAGAGAAGATTTTTCTAGATTAGAATTGTGATATCACTATATTGGTTGAAAATGGGCTCACGAAGAGGTCAAGAATTGTCGGTTGTAGCATGACAAATAAGGACAGGCTTGTGTAGGTGGTATTTACCTGACTCAAGCATCTGTCCATTGCGTCCGATGAAATTGCAATTTATTTCAATAATTTATTTCAATATTTCAATTCCACTTATTTTAGTTTTTTTAAAGGCCCGGAGGCCACCTGTCTGTCTGAATCTATCTAATTTTGATGCAGCTTGTTTTCCATCTTAAAATGCTTTTGTATTCGCTGCACTCAATGATTTGCAAATATTAAAATGCAAACTTGTTCTATATCTTTCACTTAGGGATCTATGGCCCTGTAGTTGTTGGCTTCTTCCGACTGGACCCCACATCGTCCAAGATTCATGGATTTTGATTATTCTTTATCCGTATCCATAATTGAGTCCATTGCGGTTATGATCAGTGTTGGAAATATTCAACATTTTAAGGTTGGTAACAGAGGGGACAACATACTGATCTGCTCCCTGTGGAGATGGGGGACACTGTGTTTTAGCAATTGAAGTTTGAGATAATCTTGTGACATCTCTTTTAGCTTCTTATTTTTGTCTTTTTAGATGTAAATTTACTTGCATCATCAGTCCTGTTTGAGTGGCGGATCGAAACTAACACATTTTTCGGCACCACTTTTGGACCAACTTAGGTGAATATATATATATATCCCCAGGTTTCATTTGTATGGCTAGAAGCATCGAATATTAGGAGGCTCATTTATTATATTCTGTATTTTAACATAAAGTTTCTATGTTTTTTCTATTTTGTTTGTTTTATGTGTTTTTTAAGGGTTAACGTCTCTAAACAGACTTCCAGATCTACAATCAAGCCCTCATGAATTGTACAAAGTTTTACCTGTGAGAACTACTGAATGATAGACAAAAATTCAAGCATTAGTATGTTCCAGGTTCACATTTGCAATATTCAGTGCGCCCTGAAGAAGGCGACTACTGGCTCGTTTTATTGAGCCAGATAGGTTGATTTCGCCGAAACTGTTATGATATTTGAAGATCATGTATGCACAGTAGGCACCCAGCACTTTTTTGCATTCGGCACCTTGCACTTTTTTGCATTCAGTACTTTATTCCTTATTAACAATTTGGTACTTAGCACTTGGTTACATTCAGCACTTTATCCAACTGTTAACTATTCGCTTTTTCCACAGCATTTCCACTATTTGAATGAAATTTAAAAATGAGACAGTGGTATTTTACCTTGAGTAATACGAGGTTATGAACTGTGGCAATCAAATTGCGATTGAATGGTGTAAAGCATTAGATTTAATAAGTACTTTATACTACAAATTAATTCATCTATTTTATTTTTTGTCGTGATGTTTGCATATTATGCTATTTTATAATGGTAATAAATTAAAAATGAAAACGTGAATATGTATGACTGGGCTTCCTTCTCTTTTTCGCCTCTAGTCTCCACAATTGAGTACTCAAATTAATATAGTACTCTTCCATGTGAACTCCTTTTTTCCCCTTTGGGATTTTCTTGTGATATATGATATTTACCACGGCCTGGGATTAGATGAAATCAAAGACCCCCGCCACCCTGACCAATCCAATAAATGGTACTCAGACCTGAGTGCTACAGCAAAACAAGATACAAACAAGAGCTGCTACGTCTGCTCCCTCATACCGCAAGCATCAGGCACGCCCAAAATATTTCTACCACAAGAAGTACCCTTGTCAGATGCCCATTGTTTAATTCATCTCGTAATATGTAGGATTCGGAGCACCTTCCAGGCACACAGTTACAATAGGGATGCTGCAGATCGAAAGAACATGTACAAGCAGGCAACAAGGAGTAATATGCATTAAAGAACCATTCTTTGTCATAAAAGGAACGAGGTTCAAAGAAAACAAGTGGCATGACGAAACGATCAAGTGCAAAGCTGAAGCGCTCAGAGGACTAACGGAAGAGAACTTTCAATGGGTCAAAGAAACATGTGCTTCTGTCTGGTCCCAGCATATCGCAAAACTCACCTGGGTCACCGCACTTGGAAAACCTATCAGGACTCAGAAAGAAATTCCACATGAGCTTTGCTTCCACGGAGAGGGGAAAGTGCCAATGGGGGCTAACAAGCAGTGCAATAAAAACAATTATAATTCCAGACATGAAGAAAGGAACAGCTGCACTCATGGACATGTATTGGGTCTGCGGCAAACAAGCCTACCTGCATCTCCCAGCATCATGGAGAGGCACTTGCGCCCTGGCCACTCTGCGTTCAGCTCTGATGGTAATCCCAGAAAGCCATATTCAAGGAGATAACGGTTCGGCTGGCATATCAGCAGCAGGGCAATCGGCTGGCATATCGGCAGCAGGAGAATCGGCTGGCATATCGGCAGTAGCGCAATCGGTTGGCACATTGGCTGCGCCCCAAGTAGTAATAACAGAATTTCCTTCATACTAACTATTGTCAGAAAATGACCTAAAAGACAGACTGTCTTGCAAGAGGAGGTCATCAAACTACATCTCCAGTGAATCATCTGCTCTTCTCGCGGAGATCCCGGCAAAGTATACGTTATTCAATTCTGCAGAGACATTCTTTGCTTCCCTCTTGGCCCCAGGGCTCCAGGCTTGTACTAACGCCAAATGGCTGCAGATTGTCCGCTGGGAGCTGATCCAAATGGCCAACGACACTGAAAATGGATTCAATGTGATCAAGGTGGAACTCCGCACCTTGCGCCTAATGACAATGCAGAATCGATACGTCCTAGACCTACTCACAGCGATAGATGGCAGTGTTTGCCGAAAAATCGGGAGCGCATGCTGTACATTCGTACCCTCTGAAGACGCAGATAATGGGAATCGCTCCCACGTGATCTCAGCAGTACACAGTCTTTAGGAAAGGATGTCGAAAGAAGGGGGAATAGAACCAAGTAACTGCTTTGACAACATGTTCAACTGGATACCGTCCTGGTTTAACACCGTGATGAACATTTTTGTTCCTGTCATCGTCTTTATCTTACTATTTTTCTGTGTGTGCCAACTAAGTATCCGATGTTGTGCAAAATCTATGCCTAACTCAATCATGATGATGGTAACGATGTGCCGACAGACAACGGTAGCCACTATGATAGACGCCCAAATGCAAACAGAAGAACTAAACACACCAGAGTATCGCATGACAGCTGTATATCGCCAGAATTGGGACAGGTTCGATAACCTATATCACACCACCATAAAAGAGCCAAGGGAGCTGCAATGGTACAGGGAAGTGTGGGTGAACCTGCATGGGGATGGAGGGATATATATGACATGCACCCCAGATGAATACGCAAGAAGGGGCAATAGTTTTAGAGGCGTATGCAGGGCATGGATGCCCATAAAAGGTATACCTGCTTGGGATGAAGCAGTAGCTGAAGCAGAGTATTACCAAAGTGAGAATAAAAGTAACAAATAGTTTGTTACTTTAGATGTAACAAAAGGGGGGAATGTGTGGGAGCGAGTGGTTGCTAGGGCCCCCTGCCCCCCCATGCATTCAGTATAACTTGGATCATGTGCCTCCCAATAGTGGGGGACGCTTCCATCGCCCTTATGTTAATATCAGCCTTATGCTGGTTTTATCATAGATGGGGCTGTTGGGCAGGACATGTGGCATCCATTTTGCGCACCCTCGACTCAATTTTTGGACTATTAGACTAGGCCTCACTGTGTTAATACAAAAAGGCTTCTCTCCTCTTTGCAGCCCCGCGCACATCGCGCTCATAGCCCCCACCTTTCTTCCCTGTGTCTAAAAGCTTTGCAGCTCCATTCTCACGCTCACGCCAGAGGTAATTACAACAAAACAAATGTAACATCTTGCCCTTCCTCTGAGATCACTGTCCCGTGTGTGAACCAGCTCGAGCCAGGCCTCATAGCTCATCCATCTCCACAAACCTACCCATGCCCCCTCACCCTCACTGTTGGAAAATTACTGCGAGTATAACCCTGTGTCCCTGCAAGGTATTCTCTTGATGTACCAGATATGTGACCCTGCCATGAAGTCCATCTCAGCTTGCCCTGGCTAAAACCAGACCTCTGTTAAAATATATTGTCTCCTTCAACCAGGGGAGTTGCTAGGTCTGGAAAAGACCCGGGGCTAAGTTGATGCCGGATTGGTTGGGGTTGGGGGCTAGCTAGTCTTTTGGCTGTAGCTCCTGAGATTCTATCCGGGGCTACAACCAAAAGATCAGGGGCTATAGCCCCCTTAGCCCCCCCCTAGCAACGCCCCTGCCTTCAACTAACAAAAGTCAGCTCGCCCCCAGCCACTTTGATAAGTACAGACACGCCCCATAATTAATGTTATCGCGCTGACCAAGACCCTTAACATGGTGCCACATAAAAGTCTTAATAAGTGATAGTGTGATTACACAAACACAATTATTAGGTTCATAATGATTTACTCAAAGGAGCTGTGATGACTATTATTTAGTGCATGTTTTATTAGAATGTATTATGTTAGCTTAGTCAGTGGCCGCCCGCCTCGCAACGACCTGACCCTCACCCCGCCCGGACACAGGCAGATGGATCTCATGACGCTCGCCCTCCCACCAACTGAACAACCAATCCAGAGGCAGCAGAACCTACATCGCCATATGTGCATTTTTCTGTCTACCAATCACGTATTATTGTAGTACCCTATGTTAGTTGCGTCATCTATGACGCTGTTTTCCTTTATAATTGTCTGTAATTGTAATGTTTGCCAGAGCGCTCTCAGGCAGCAGAGTTCTCTGGATGCCAATTGTTTTCGATAAACAATCTAAACACTCGCAAAACACTCGCAACCTGTTCTCTTAGTCTCATTCCCCGCTGGGGTGCATCTTATTTTATTATATTGCACGTAGTAAGCCAATGTTTACACAACTAACACAAGCAGTGTGAAGTGCTCTGATGGCATAGGATCTCACTATAATGCTAGCGCCAGTAGAATCATGTTCTCTGATGTAACACAATCTCACCATATCCCTAGCACCAGCAGTATAATCTTCTCTGATGCCATAAGATCTAACCATAACCCTAGTACTAGCAGTATAATGTGCTCTGATGGCATAGGATCACCCATAACTCTAGTGCCAGTAGAATCATGTTCTCTGACGTAACACAATCTCACCATATCCCTAGCACCAGCAGTATAATCTTCTCTGATGCCATAAGATCTAACCATAACCCTAGTACCAGCAGTATAATGTGCTCTGATGGCATAGTATCTCACCATAACTCTAGCACCAGCAGTATGATGTGTTCTGATAGCATAGAACATTACCAAAGCTCTAGTAGCATCAGTATAATGTGCTCTAATGGTGTAAGATCCCACCAAGCCTCTAGCACCAGCGGTATAATATGTTCTGATGATATGGACTCTCATTACATCTCTAGCGACTGAGGTACAATGTGCTCTGATGTCAGGTGATCTCACCGTAACTGTTGCACCAGGAGTATAATGTGCTCTGACGGCATGGGATATCACCACAACTCTATCACCAGCTGTATAATGTGCTCTGGCGGCATAGGATTTCACCATAAATCTAGCACCAGCCGGATAATGTGTTTAATAGTGTAGGATCTCACTATAACTCTACCGGCAGCAGTATAATGTGTTCTGATGATAGCATCTCTAGCCATAACTCCAGCACTAGCAGTGTAATATGCCCTGATGGCATAGGATCTCACCATAACTCTAGTACCAGCTGCATAATGTGCTCTAATGATATAGACGCTTGTCACAACTCTTGCTCCAGATGTAAAATGTGTTCTGATGGCAGGGGTTTACACCAAAACTCTAGCACCAGCAGTATAATGTGCTCTGATGGCACATGACCTCATCATAACTCTAGCAACAGCAGTATAATGTTCTCTGATGGCATAGGATCTCACCATAACCCTAGCACCAGCAGTATAATTTACTTGCATGGCGTAGGATCCCAACATGCCTCTAGCTTCAGAAGTACAATGTGCTCTGATGATATCGACTCTCGTCACAACCCTAGTGACTGAGGTACAATGTTCTCTGATGGCACGTGCTCTCACCGTATCTGTAGCACCAGAAGTGTAATGTGCTCCAATGGCATAGGACCTTACTATAACTCTAGCACCTGCAGTATAATGTGCTCTGATGGCATAGAATATCACTGTAAGTCTAACACCAGCAAGATAATGTGCTTGGATGGTGTAGGATCTCATCATAACTCTAGCAATATCCGTGTAATGGACTCTTGTAATATGATCTATCCATAACACTAGCACCAGCAGTATAATGTGCTCTGACGGCAAAGCACCTCACCATAACTCTAGCACCAGCAGTATAATTGCTCAGATGGCATAGAATCTCTCAACATAAATCAAGCACCAGCAGCGTAATGTGTTTTGATGATTTAGAATCTCATCATAGCACTAGCAACAGCAGTAGAACTTGCTCTCATGTCAAAGGATCTCACCATACCTCTAGCACCAGCAGTATGATGTGCTCTGATGACATATGATCTTACATAACTCTAGCGCCAGCATTATATTATGCTCTGATTGCATAGGATACCACCATATCTCTAGCACTAGCAGTTAAATGTGCTTGGATGGCGTAGGATCTCAACATGCCTCTTGCACCATTGACTCTCATCACAACCCTTTCGACTGAGGTGCAATGTGCTCTGATGGCAGGTGCTCTGACCATAACAGTTGCACCAGAAGTATAATGTGCTCTGATGGCATGGGACCTCACTTTAACTCTACCACCAGCCGTATAATGTGCTCTGACGACATATGATATCACCATATCACTAGCACCAGCAATATAATGTGCTCAGATGGTGTAGTATCTCACCATAGCTATCGCAATATCAGTGTAATTGGCTATGATGGCACAGGATCACACCATAACTCTAGCACCAGCCGTATAATGTGCTCTGACGACATATTATTTCACCATATCACTAGCACCAGCAATATAATGTGCTCGGATGGTGTAGGATCTCACCATATCTATCTCAATATCAGTGTAATGGGCTGAGATGGCATCGAATCACACCATAATTCTGGCATGCGCTGTGTAATGGGCCGTGACGGCATAGAATCTCACCATAACTCTAGCACCAGCAGGGTAATGTGCTCCGATAGCATAGGATCACACCATAATTCAAGCACCAGCATTATGATTTGGTCCAATCACATAGGACCTCATCATAACTCTAGCGCAATCAGTATAATGTGACCTGATGGAATATAATTTCACCATAAATATAGCACCAGCAGTATAATGTTTTCTGATGGCATATGATATCACCTTAACCCTAGCACCAGCAGTATAATGTGCTCAGATGGTGTAGGATCTCACCATATCTATCGCAATATCAGTGTAATGGGCTGTGATGGCATCGAATCACACCATAATTCTGGGATGCGCTGTGTAATGGGCCGTAACGGCATAGGTTCACACCATAATTCTAGCACCAGCATTATGATTTGGTTTAATCACATAGGATCTCATCATAACTCTAGCACCATCAGTATAATGTGACCTGATGGAATATAATGTCACCCTTAAGTATAGCACCAGCAGTATTTTTTTAGTACCTTTACAAATATAAGTAATACAATACATATCATACATATTTCTTTAAAACATAAATACTATGGCCTCTCAAAAATACATATTTCCAAAACAAAGACATGAAGAAATTATAGAACAGTGGACAGATAAGAAAACTTGATCCAAAAATAAAAAAGCTATTCAACAAAGAGTTTTTTGAAACACTCATAAATATGTGACATCGAATTCATCATTTAAAATCAACCATAATATCTTCTGAAATAACAGAGTTAACATAATCACATTCATGACATATTCCTTCAATAAAATCAACATTGAAGCTGCACCTAGTGCAGAATTAACATAGAGAAATCATGAAGCACAACAGAACAAAGAAGGATGTATTTTCCTTGATACAAATAAAGTGAAAGCCTAGCAAGAAGGCTACAGCCAGAAGTGGAATTTAATCAGGATCAAACAAATTAGGACATGAATAAGCCATAACTACAATATTTAAAATATCATAAAATCGGAATAACATACAGACATAAATGCAAATAAGTTGTGGCACTAGCACATTGAAATGATATTGCTCTAATCCTTCACTTCCTTTAATTCAGATTCAATATAAATTAGCAAACGGCCTGTGGCAAAAAATAATTGCATTGCTTCTGCCCCACATACATCTCATCCAAATGAGATTCCGAGCCAAGATCGAGGGAGCATGTTGAAAGTCTTTCAAGGAGTGTAATCTTTGTTGTTCAAAATAGGAGCAATAAAGGAAAAGATGTTTTAAAGTGTCCTGAGCGCCCTTAAGACCACAAAAGTGACATGTGATGTCAGGAGTGGCATCCAAATTAAGTTTCACATTTATAGTGCAGAGTTTGGTGTGAAACAGGTCTAAACGGAATCTCATATGGATAGTCCATACCTTATTACATTGAAAAAGAGTAAGGTAAGGCAAGCGAGGCAGATGGCTATGCCTAAATTTAGTGTATTCCCCAAAGGAGGAGAAAGTAGCAATGTGATCAGAAGTGGCGGCCCAATCGTTTTGAAAGTGTCTTTTTTTTTGTGCTAATACAGGATGCCATTTAAGATCTTCTGGACGCATATTAATAAGTACTAATAAAGCAATCAAAATAGGAAGAGAATTTGAGAGCATAACAGAAAGATCTACATAAAGAGAGTTAGCAGGCGGGAAAAGCATTTTGGTGTAGTTTGATACAAACCGCAAATTAAATCGGGAAGCCAACGAGTGGAGGCCCAATTCATGTCTTAGTATGGCCTTGGGTAAGTATTTGGGAAGACCAATAACAGACTTCCAAACTTTTCCGTGGAGCTTATTAATTTGAGCCAAACAGAGGTCCAGCCCATAAAGGATCACTGCCTCCACCTTCATAAGGTAAAAATCAATAAGAGGAGTGAGAGAGAATGTACAATATTTGCAGAAAATGAATTTCATGTGCACCATTAGGGGCAACCCTTGGCAGAAAGAGAGGCTTGCCATTTGCTAAGAGAGCTTCTATTGGACAGGTTATAGCCTAGATACGTCAAATCATAGGAAAGATACATTTCCTTGAAATTGGTAGACCATTTAAAAATGCGAGGTTTTTTTTGTTGAAGTAAATATGTATGAGTATGTTCGATTTCGAAGGATTGATAGATACATTGTTTTGTGTACAGTAAAGAGAAAAGTATTTAAGCTTATTCTGTAATCCAGATTGGGTGTGGTCGAACAAGATGACATTGTCCGCGAACGCAAGCCAATTAAGGCGCAAAGCACCCATTCTGACAGCAAATATACCTGATGAATTCCAAATGCGATCGATGTCAGCAAGGTAAACGTTGAATACAACCGCTTCAAGATTGCAGCCTTGCTTGACACCATTCGTAGTGGGAATAGCATCTGTACGCAGTCCTGCATGGTTGATTTGGACTTTGAAGTTAGAGTTGAGGTGGAGGAGTGAAATAAGCACCACTATGTGAGGGGGAAAGCCATAATCCAACATTTTCTTCCATAACAATCCTCATACAACACTGTCGAAAGCTGCCGATAGGTCTAGTGATGCCATACAAATCAGATCATTAGAGGCATGATGGGATATGATAATGAGATGTGTGAGGTTAGTCGTGTTTAATTGAGTTCCCATGGCTTTTCTAAAGCCGACTTGTGCTTTGGAGAGAATAGGTTTAACTACCATTTGTCAGGGAGAATTCTCCAGAATGGCTAATTTCCCTTACCTACCGAGTCCCTCAGCAGCTTTGCTGGATTTCTAGGATTTATTAGTTTCACCTGGTAAGAGTGTGAGCCTTTTTTCCCACTCTTACATGTGTTTTGCTGTGTGTTTAACATTTTTGTGTTCATAGACTATGGAGCCTCACCTACTCCATAGGCATCATCTTTTTACTGTGTGTTACACAGCACCTTCAGTGCAGTGACACAGGGTTGTCTTATTCAGACTTCCCACTTTAAAATCCCCTTTCTGGGACTGACTACTGTCTCCCAGAACATGTACAGTTGCCATTGACTTTATTAGTCTTTTTAAATCCACAGACACAGTACAAACTATCTTACATAGAGTTCTGGAAAGGGTTACTAGTTATCCCATTTTGTCTGTTTCTCATGCAACATTATTTCGTTCCCTTTTCATTAAGATTTGGCTGGTGGCAGTGGTATCTACCCTATTTTTCCTACTGCAGTTATTTTAAATAGCCTTGGTATTGTTTTAGGCTATCTTAGTAGCCACGCACTTAAACCCGTTGGACCATATTTACTTTTATTTGGTTCCGGCTGGGTTTATTTGCCATTTTTTTTGGTAAAAGTTTTTCTCGTGCTTTACTCTGCGCGCCAAAGTAGGTTTGGTTCCTTTGTTCGCCGACCTTTGGTGGGCTTCTGCACAGAAGCCCTCCTTAAGCACCTGAATGTCTGAGGGGGACAGGATGTGAGAGAGGGGTTTGAGACTCCTTGCACAGGGTCTCCTTGGAGACACATATTGCACTCTGTGTGATTGACAGCCAAGCTGTGTGAATGGGGGAAAACAACATAAAAAGCAGGTCTCTGGGACCGAGAAGGCAGAGTCGCCACTGGATCGAGTGAACCGAAGAGAAGCTGACAGAAGAGGACCTCTACCACGACTGAACCTCCTGGTGAAGCCCTGCTGCTGGTTCGAATCTCCAAACTTCGACGACAGGGAAGATCTGCAAGGAATCTTCTCCCCCTGAGCTGGTGGGACCAACCAGTTCACCAAACTGCAAGCCAGGCCTCCCTCCTCTGGTCGAATTTGCTGTGCACAGCTACAGTGAGCCGGATAGCCAGGAGGATCGGACCCTGCTTAGGTTTTAAGGAGCGCACCTTTTATTTGTTGCTTTGCTCTGATGCTGGTTTCTTCCCTGGGCAGTGCAAGACCCTCCATTCTTCCTACTTTGTGTAAGTCCGACAGTCACTTCAGGAACTGTGGACCTGCAGGACCTGCCAGGAACGTCCGCCTCAGCTACAGCCTTCTTCTCCATTTAAGGTACTGTTCAAAACCAGTCGTTTGTTCCGTCTGACCGCGGTAAAAGTGTTTGAAATATTTTGCCAATCCGAGGGCTTGTCCTTCTTTATTCTTTAAAGTAACTTTTCATCCGACCAACTTCGTTCTGAACTCTTGGCAAAAACTACTCTGAACTGTGTGATCCTCTGCAAAGACTTTGGTCCATTGACTCTGGCCTCTTGATATGATTTCCTCATTTTAGTTACTTTTTCTAGATTGCCCTGCTTACTTACTCGTTGGTGCTGCTCAACGTTTGTCTAACTTTGTCTTTCCCTCCCTTTTAAATTCCTGGAGTGCCATTTTGCTCACACTTCATTTTGAGCTTAACTTGTCCAGAATCTATTGGGAATGGTGTAGTGTATTAAGATTGTGATTTTTCAACTGCTTGATAATAGTTAAATGTGTTATAACTGATTTGTAAATAAATGGATATTCTTTTACTCAGAAACCTTGAGTCAGTGTTTGTTTGAACCATAGTAATTGCTGTCCTTTGTGTAACTATTGGTACTGCTCACTTTCCTCTTGAGATAATTCTAGCTGCTCAGCCATGGCTAGCACCTTTCTGTGTAGTACAGGCTTGTACCAAAGGTGAATTTGTACTGTCACTTGTAGTCTTAATTGTGTGTGGTGTTCCCAAAGGGTACGGCATATGATTCTGCCTAACACCACAAAGTTCTCTACTTCATTCAAAATGAGCAGGGCAAAGACTTTGGCTGCTACATCAATGAGGGTAATGGGTCCGGAAATTGTTGGGGTCATTAATTGCACCTTTTTTATGAAGCAGAATAATAATTGAAGTGAGCTTAGAAGTAGGAATGTTTTTGTAATGAAAGATGGTACGAAATATATCTAAAAAACGTTTTTGACCAAAAGAGCGGGTCATCTTTTATTACACATGGCGGCAAGCCATGTGGGCCAGCGGATTAAGAACATTTTAGCTTGTGACTAGCAAAAACAATGTCATCAATGGACCATAGACAGGGATATATTGAAGTAATGAAGTTGGATCGAAGGGAGTGAAAGGCAGCGTAAGCTTATATTTAGTCTTTAAAAAAGTATACCAGGCACACCATCAATTGATGATTCAAGAGAGGAGGTAGTAGGATTTGCAACCTTCCTCAAGAGTGTCCAAATATTTTTGCTGTTTCGTTTACAAAGTTTTTGGACCATTCTTTGATTCACTTCCAGCTGAACTTGAATATGATTTTTTTAAGCTCCAATTCATAACGAGCTATAATTTGTTTCTTGACAAAAAAGATAAGAGATATGGTCAGAAGCAAGAGTTTTGGCTCTTCTAAGATCGCAGTTTATATATTTTTTAAGCAGAACTATGGCGGAAGAAAAGGTATTAGAATGAGGAGAAGTTGAAGTAGACAAGACAGAAGAGACTATGCAGATGAGACTTAATCATTTTTAAATTCCATTGAGCAATCTTTTCCATAAAGATGGATGAGACAGCATCGTTCCTACCATCCCACATGTCACGATTGACTAAAAATGTAAATTTCCTGCAAGTCTTGGGGTTCCAATGAATGGATAGCGCATGTCTATCCATTTGTAAGAGAGAAAGGGAAGGCAGGGCTAAGAAGCTATGTGACGAGGACTGCAAGATGGTAGACAGAATCCTATGCTCCCCAAGCAAGGGATTGATGTTGACTACGGGGGCAAGGAGACCTGACCACATCTTTGATGCTACTATAAAGTCTATCGATGAGCGCGATGCTCCTCTCTGCCAGGTTATATAAGTGTGTGGAGAAGCAGGGAGAACAAGATGAATGTCCCATTCATCCAGGAAGTGAATCCAGGTGCTCCTTCTCAGAAGCGAGAGCTTGGGATAAGCAGATCGTCTTCAAGATGTTGGACATGTCAGCATAGAAGGTGGCATTAAAGTCACCCCCAATACCAGCAGTATAATGTTCTCTGATGGCATATGATATCACCATAACCCTAGCAACAGCAGTATAATGTGCTCCAATGGCATCTGATATCACCATAACTCTAGCGCCAGCAGTATAATGTGTTCTGATGATATAATCTCTAACCCTATCTCTAGCATTAGCAGTGTGATATGCCCTGATGGCATATGATCTCACCATACCACTAGCACTAGCAGCAAAATGGGCTCTAATGAAATAGGTTCTCACCGTAACGCTAGCACCAGCGGTATAATGTGCTCAGATGGTGTAGGATCTCACCATAACTATCACAATATCAGTGTAATGGGCTCCGATGGCATAGGATCACACCATAATTCTAGCATCAGCGGTAAAATGTGATCTGATGGCAGGTGCTCTCACCATAAGTCTAGCACCAGCAGAATAATGTGCTTAGATAGTGTAGGATCACACCATAACTGTAGCGCATGCTATATAATGGGCCCTGATGGCATAGAATCACACCATATCTCTACCACCAGCAGTATAATGTACTCTGATGGCAAAGCACCTCACCATAACTCTAGCACCAGCAGTATAATTGCTCTGATGGCATCGAATCTCGAAACACAAATCAAGCACCAGCAGCGTAATGTGTTTTGATGATTTAGGGCCTCATTACGACCCTGGTGGAAGACCATGGTGTTATTAGCACCATGGTCCATGCCGGTAAATTACCGGCTCCGCCATGGAGAAAGGGGGAGTTACCACCCCATTACAAGGTTTGCGGGACGGTAATTCCCCCTTCCTCCATGGCCCTTCCCCATTCCCATTTTTGCCCCATAGGGCTCAATTGGAATGGGGAAAACACTAAGTACGGTGCCGCAAATTGAGGCACTGTAATTAGCACCAAGGTCCCTTTGCGGGTCCCTACTTTAACGGCTGGTCTACACCAGCCATTAAGGTGGGGTCCCGCAAAGGGACCTCGTAATTAGGCGCTAATAGGTTAACTGCGCCACAGCCTTTTACGGCGCCGTTAACCCATTAGCGCCTCGGTCGTAATGAGGCCCTTAGTCTCTCATTATAGCTTTAGCACCAGCCGTAGAACTTGCTCTCATGTCATAGGATCTCACCATACCTCTAGCACCAGCAGTATAATGTGATCTGATGGCGTAGGATCTAATATAACTCTAGCGCCAGCATTATATTATGCTCTGATGGCGTAGGATGCCACCCGAACTCTAGCGCTTGCGGTATAATGTGTTCTGATGAACTAGGATCTCACCATTACTCTAGCACCACCAGTATAATGTGCTCTGATGTCTTATGATCTCACCAAAACTCTAGCACCACCAGTATAATGTGCTTGGATGGTGTAGTATCACAACATGCCGCTTGCATCCTAGACTCTCATCACAACGCTAGCGACCGAGGTGCAATGTGCTCTGATGGCAGGCACTCTGACCATAACTGTAGTATCAGAAGTATAATGTGCTCTGATGGCATTGGACCTCACTATAACTCAAGCACCATCAGTATAACATACTTGCCAACCCTACAGATTTAGGCAGTAGGCTACTGCTTTTGAAGCAGTCCTACCGCCTACAGATGTCAGTGACCGATCCTACTGCTTTTTACAGTGGCAAGTAATTTATGTGATTCTAAGTCAGCCTCCAGGACAAAGCATGCAACACATCAGTCTGTCTATACAGTGGGCTGGTAGGTGATTACCTTGCACTCAGACCAATCCACTGACCTGACAGCTACTTGGCTCTGTCCTGCACTCTTGCCAGGGCAACCCTTAGGTGAACCACCAGTGAAAGCAAGTAGCAAGTGTAACACCATCACACAGCATCTGCCGACAATTTGCTGTTACCATTCAGAATTATACATTTTTAACATTTCAACATGTTTCCATGATGTGATGTTTGTATGTTTTGTATTTTCCTGTAATGTCATTGTTATGGAAATTATTATTTTTCAAACTTGAAAAATCCTACATCTTTTTGGTCACAGAATGTTGGCAAGTATGGTATAATGTGCTCTGATGGCATATGATTTCACCATATCACTAGCACCAGCAGTATAATGTGCTCGGATGGTGTAGGATCTCACCAAATCTATCGCAATATCAGTGTAATGGGCTGTGATGGCATCGAATCACATCAAAATTTTGGCATGCACTGTGTAATAGGCTGTGACGGCATAGATTCTCACCATAACTCTAGCACCATCAGCATAATGTGAACTGATGGAATAGAATGTCACCATAAATATAGCACCAGCAGTATAATGTTCTCTGATGGCATAGGATATCACTATAACCCTAGCACCAGCAGTATAATGTGCTCCAATGGCATCTGATATCACCATAACTCTAGCACCATCAGCATAATGTGAACTGATGGAATAGAATATCACCATAAATATAGCACCAGCAGTATAATGTTCTCTAATGGCGAATGATATCACCATATCCCTAGCACCAGCAGTATAACGTGCTCCAATGGCATCTGATATCACCATAACTCTAGCGCCAACAGTATAATGTGTTCTGATGATATAATCTCTCACACTATCTCTAGCAATAGCAGTGTGATATGCTCTGATGGCATAGGATCTCACCATATCACTAGCACTAGCAGCAAAATGGGATCTAATGACATAGGTTCTCACTGTAGCTCTAGCACCAGCAGTAGAACGTACTCAGATGGTGTAGGATCTCACCCTAACTATCACAATATCAGTGTAATGGGCTCCGATGGCATACGATCACACCATAATTCTAGCACCAGCAGTATAATGCGTTCTCATCATATAATCTCTCACGCTATCTCTAGCACTAGCAGTGTGAAATGCACTGATTGCCTAGGATCTCACCATACCACTAGCACTAGCAGCAAAATGGGCTCTAATGCCATAGGTTCTCACCGTAACTCTAGCATTAGTCGTATAATGTGCTCAGTCGGTGTAGGATCTCACCATAACTATCACAAAATCAGTGTAATGGCCTCCGATGGCATAGAATCACACCATAATTCTAGCACCAGTGGTAAAATGTAATCTGATGGCAGGTGCTCTCACCATAAGTGTAGCACCAGCAGTATAATGTGTTCTAATGGGGCAAGACCTCACCTTAAATGTAGCACCAGCAGTGTACTGTCCTCTGATGTCATAGGATCTCACCATATGATTAGCAGCAGCAATATAATGTGCTCAGATGGTGTAGGATCTCACCATATCTATCGCAATACCATTGTAATGGGCTGTGCTGGCATAGAATCACACCATAAATCTGGCATGTGCCGTATAATGGGACCTTATTACATAGGGTCACTCCATAACTCCACCACCATCAGTATAATGTGACCTGATGGCATAGAATCTCACCATAAATATAGCACCAAGAATATCATGTTCTCTAATGGCGTATAATATCACCATAACCCTAGCACCTGCAGTATAATGTGGTCTAACGGCATCAGATATCACCATAACTCTAGCACCAGCAGTATAATGTGTTCTGATTATATAATCTTGCAGCCGCACTCTAGCACTAGCAGTGTGATATGCCCTAATGGCATAGAATAGCACCATAACTATAGCACTAGCAGCATAACAGGCTCTAATGACATAGGCTCTCACCATAACTCTAGCACCATCAGTGTAATGTGCTCTAATAAAATAGACTCTCATCACAACTCTAACACCAGAGGTAAAATGTCTTCTGCTGGCAGGCGCTCTCACCATAACTCTAGCACCAGCTGTGTAATGTGCTCTGATGGCATAGGATCCCACCATAACTCTAGCACCAGCAGTATAATGTGCTCTGATGGCATAGGATCCCACCATAACTCTTGCACCAGCAGTATGATGTATTCTGATGGCATTGGATATTACCATAACTCTCGCACCAACATATGATGTGCTCTCATGGCATTGGATATCAGCATAACTCTAGCACCAGCAGTGTAGTGTGCTTTGATGATATAGACTATCACCAGAACTCTATCACCAGAGGCACAATATGCTCTGATCTCAACACATATCTGGCACTAGCAGTAAAATGTGCTCTGATAGCATTGGATACACACACTATCCTAGCACCAACGATACCTTGGCTTTGGACCTATACCTAAATGTCAAACATATCGGCCAACTTGCGGAGACTTTCGGCAAGCATTGTTTCATATATGTCCAGTTGAAACTCCATCGTCACCACCTTTATGACTGGCCTCACCATTGCTGACTCCAGGAAGTGCCTAAATAGGTTGACCTGGAATTATGCCAAGAGTCTGATCCTGACCTCCTTCTCCCACATCGACTGTAGTCCCCAATCTATTGGTATTCTTGATTAGGCCTTTTCTCAAGCCTCACCCCTTTGATCAAAAACCTTGGTGTAAAAAGTAATGTCACTCTAACCTTTTCACCTCCCGTCAATCCCATTACCTCCATCTCTGCTACCATCTAAAAATGTTCCATACTCCATATTTTCCTTTCCCAGCAGAATAACTACCAGCAGTTTTGAATTGAATTAATTGATGCATACCTCACTTTCTGTGTCTCCATAGCATAACTTAGCTTCTAAAGGGCCTCAAATCATCTGAGCATGTGACGCCAGACATTTCCTATCTACATTGGCTCTTTGTGGCAAAACATCTGAAGTACAAGTCATTTTGCATCGTCCATAAGATCATTCATGCAAACCACTCAAAATATTCTCCAATCTTTCCTGATGCTTTAAACTCTCCCAATCTGTGCTCTACCTCTTATATTCTGTTAATGATCTCCTAATCCATGCCGTTTTAAGTGGGTGTACAGTATTTTGCTTTAAAGACACTTCTTTCTTATGAGTTGTGCTGCACTATGTCTACTGGATTCTAAATTCAATCGATCATTGCTCCAAGGTACCAGTAAAAGATGTCCTATATAGATATAAAAAGTGGAAATAGTGGTAAGGAGTATCATGTGTCAAATGTGTTGGGAATGGGGCAGCCACGTCTCCACCCCTAGGCACTTTAAAGTAAGGCAAGATGCATTTGAGGCACTGTGATGAGCATGGGGAGATGGGGAATGTAAAGACTGGAGGGGGTGTCTGTACTCCTGCTCTCTATATGGCAGAGGAGAGGCACAGAGGACCCCAGCCAAGATTCTCTATAAGGTAGCACAGGTTGTGCAATCAAGGCCTAGCTTCTCAGGAAGTGATGCAGGCTGGTTCATAAGTACAGTGTAGACCCCAATCACCCACAAAGGAATGCCTGCACACTATATTAGTGAAAACAAAGTCTTTACATAGTTAAGGTTCAAGGTTATACACAATGTCACAATAACTCACTTTGTGCTCAGTTAATCTACAATGGCAAATATATACAGTTCTAAGTGGTACCACAATTATTATCAGATTTCAGTAAAATGCATCAACTGTACTCTGGTCAAATGTCACACAAATCAGTTAATAAATGTAACCAGCAATAGACATAGGAGGAAAGCAGTTGGTTAGAACAATTGGCAGAATACTGGCCCCACCACTAGACACAGTTCTGTGTCGAGATCTGGGCAACCTGCAAGATAACGATATACCACAAGCCCAGTCCAGATATTTTTCAATTAGTCTTATTTCCTTCTAAAGTGTTTCTACCATCCCAATGTACCTGGATGGCAGAGTTCCTTCTTGAGAGACTCCCTTTAAAGCAGGAGCCACAAATCATTGACGAGTCTTGAAGAAAGTGAATTTGGCATTGATGATCATCGATGGAAAGTTCGGTGGCATCGAGGCAGCAGCTTCGATCTTGACGGTGCTCGTCGACGACGAGTCAAAGATGTCCTGCAAGGATGAGGCGTGCAGGGCACCTCAATGTCAATAGTTCAGGACCACAAAGAGTTTGCGAAGAACTGTGGCCCAGCAAGGGTGTTGAGTCGTCTGGCATCTCTATGGTCTTTGGGTGGTGGGAAACCCACCGGTGGATGCTCCTTGGCGTATCGACGTCCTGGCCTTCTCTGGCGGGATAAGGCAGTTGGTGGTGCAGATGAGCGTGTCCGTGAATAAAATGTCTTAGGCAAATGAAGCGTTGTGACTCCTGTCATCGACGGCACAGCGTTAAGCAGTCCCCACTTCTGGGCAACTAACTTCGATGGGCCTCCAGCGGTTATAGCAAACCTGCAAACCCTGGTCGGCGACAGTGTGCAGAATGTCCGGTGCTTCTCATCATTCTCCTCGGCGGTCCCTGTCTCTGGTCGGCAGCCTGTCGAGGGTCTGACTTCCAGGGAGCTTCGGCAAAGGTTAGCAGTGCACGATGGTCCCTCGTAGCTTGGGAAGAGGGTGCCTAACCAGGTCCTCTCCGGATCAGTTCTTGAAGACACGGCAGCTTTCAGATCGATTCAGAAGAGCAGCAGCACTGCTTCTCTTCCAGCAGGGCTTCAAGGTTCAGCTTTGTTTCAATGTCAGTTTCAACTCCAGCTTCTGAACGAATTCTAGCAGTGAGAGGCCCCCAGATGTACTGTTGATCTCCCATTTATTCGGCTGGGTCACACTCAGGCAACCGATCACTCAGAAGGGCATTCCGGTAGTCAGTCAGACAGAATGTGGATTTGGACAAGTACCACGCCATTCAACACTACACACTGCATTCATACCAGTTTCAGGCAGGGCTGTCCCAGTCATTGTGTCAAACACCAGATACTAGACATCCACAACACAGAATGCGTATTCGTCACACTCTCCATTCACCCAGGTCCCATCCACAGGTGTACCCACAACATACGGTCGTTGGGAAGGCTCCAGCCAGTCTGGTCGGCACTTCCCCACACTACCATATATGGAACTTCCACCCAACAGCCAGTCAGGGGGAAGGGACAGAGTCAGGGCTTCCCGGACTTCGGGAAGACCAAGGTAACAGGTGATGGAAGGCAAGAGGTCACGGGAGCCATCTAGTTCCCATCAGGAATCAACTGATTCCAATGACAGGGCCTGGGCATCCCAAAATGGAAGACGCTCAGAGCACCTGTCAATTCAACATGGAACTGCCACCAGCCCATACACTGCTCTGTGGGTCACACACAGGTGCCCAAAAACATATACTAGCGACACAGGGTTGTACCCCCCTCCATGGCTGCCATAAGGGTATCCCATGGGTCTATACACCAAACCAAAAGAGAGAGCTGCACCGCCAGGAGTCCCACATGAACTCCTGTGTGGAAAACACGAAAGAGCACACGATAAAAAACAGTTAAGGACAAGGATTACGGAGGCCCTGTCCCTCCGTTGCATTTCCAGCATCACAGGGAATAGTGAGAGGGACGCCTTCCCCTCCAGCATAACCCCTTGTTAATTTAACCAATTATAGTTTAACTACATGATGTGGCCCAAGGTGTAGGCGGAATCGCTATTTTGCATAGATATTAGTAATCCTAGGTAGAAGGGAAGGCTTGCACTGTAAATGCGGCATTGCATGCATTAGGCCCGAATTCATGAGGTCACAGAAATCTCCAGTCTTGCCCGAGCTCCCATGAGTACAGTTTGCACCCCCACCCGCTACACCGTCTATTCATTGTTCCTGAAAGTGTTGCAAAGATGTGTATTTCACCCAAGAGGAATATGCCCTACAAGGCCGCGATTAGAGATCGGTGCCATGTCTGCATGTTATCTCACACTGGCCAAAGCATACTCCATGGTCAGGTTTCTGTACTGCTCACAGCATGGAGACAGCAATGATAGACCTGACAACTCAGATGCTCAGTGTGTTGGACAAGGCCAAGCCAGGGCTATCAGTGCTCTTGGATTTGAGTGCAGTGTTCGACTTAGTCGACCATAAGCTACTTCAAAAAGCATTAGAGCAAGTGACACATTGCTCTAAGAAAGCCTGACTGACAGAGAAGCCAACATTCACTGGGGGGGGGAAATGTTCTAAAGCAGCACCCATCTGGTATGGTGTCCCTCAAGGGGCTAGTCTTTCACCTCTCCTCTTCAATTTATACATGAGATGTCTCTGTGAGGTGCTAGAGGGTATCAGAGCGTTTTTCAACAACTATGCTGATTATACCCAGTTGGTGGTGGAACTGGGTGGTGGTGGAACTGGGCGGCAATCACAGCAAGGACAGTTCCAAAATCGCGACAATTTATAACATCATAGAGAAATGGATGGAGGCTAACTGGATGTGCCTTAACGGCAAAAAAACGGACTGAATGGTTTTTGGCACCCACATGCTTGAGCCAAATTAGGACAAGAATACAAAGTCTTTTACATCAAAGAAACTTGCATTCAGGTTTCTGGGCAGGTGAAAACCCTGGGACTTGTCCTGGAAGCCTCAATCGGGGCTGATGTGCATGTACAACACCTTCATAAGAGAAGTCTATACCATCTATGCCTGCTCAGAGCAATACAACCACTCCTGAACGAAGCTTACTGCACCAACCTAGCAAGGGCCACTATTCTGTCCTGTTTAGATTACAGGAATGTGCTGCTATTAGGTGCTAACAAGTTCTGTGTGGCCAAATGCCAAGTTATGGAAAACAATGTGGTTAGAATAATCAAAGGAAAGAACAAAAGGGATCACATCACGGCAGATAGGAGAGCCTTACATTGGCTGAAAGTGGTGGATAGGATTCAATTCAAATCATTGACACTGATGCACAAACGCCTATATCGGAACGCACCTGCGTATCTCAAGAACGAAATTGTTCAATACATTGCAAAGCGCACCCTGAGGTCTGAGGGTCTGGGAATGGTTGAAGTACCAGCCCACAAACGAGTTAATGGCTTGTGAAGAGCATTCCCAGTGTTGGCTGCAAAAACATGGAATAATATCCCATTAAATATCAGACTGGAATCCAACTACATGGCTTTTAGGAAGAAATGCCTAAAATCATACCTTTTCAAATAATCAGCAGGATTCTCCTCTTTGTATTTTGTATTTTATTGAATTTATATAGCGTTTTAATCCCAAACCACTTGCCTTACCTATCCTCTTTAAGAGTATAGGTTAGGCACGGTCTCCCTGTCTTGTCTCCTTCTTTGTCTAATCGTATTTTGTTTTTTATGTTTACGTGCCCCGATGCCTGTAGGCTTTCAGCGCTTTATAAGTCTAAAAATAACATTAAAATAAAGCATGGCCCGGGTGACCACGAGTTATAGCCCATATAACTGACTAAACTGACTAAACCCTAAAATACCCGAATTCCATGGCACTTTGACCACCAACCCCAAAGTAACAAGAAATGTTAAAAGAGGATGGACAGGGCATATCGTTGACGCGACAATCGTGTGATTTGTATTGAGAGGTGCTGGTAGGGATACATTATAGTTCAAAATGAGGGTGGAGACCTTGGTGCCGATGTCACGGAGGGAGTGAGTGAAATGTGTGTGTGAAGGTTAGAGTGCCCCAGAACCTCCTTTGTGCCCGTCCTAAGGCCTGCCAAGTGCACAGTATGAGTGATCAAATAAGCTGTATAGTAGGAGTATAATTAATTTGTTTTCTGACCTTCAACATGAGAAGAAGATGAGCCCTGCAGCACCCACGTGATGGAAGCGGACAGACTGGGCTGATAACAATAAACTGCTCTTCCTTATGGATAAAGGTGATACCTGTGTAGCGTCCATCCAATCAGCCACGTCGGTTTTTACTATATGTACTGTGTCATTTATGACAATGTTTTGCTTTATAAGATTCTGCTTGTACTATTTTTCGGCAGAACGTTCTTAGAAGCAGAGTTCTTTGCTGTTGCTCTCATCTGCGTGTGAGATTAAACCTGTTATCCTAAAACGATCAATTTAGGCCTTTCTTCCCTAGCGGGTTGTATTCTCTCTCATGTGAGCGTTCAGGGGCGTGCCTTCAGTTACTGACCCCGATGTGATCCCAGTGCCTCTGTACCTCTGAAGGCTTCCACACTGCTTCTCCAGATGGAATTGTGCCCTTCTTCAGTGAATGAGCCCGAAAAAACACATGTTTCGAGTGGTTTAGAAGGAGCCATTTTAAGAAAAGTCCTCTCTGCTCTTTGAAGCAGGGCACACCTCCGAGGAGAGTGCAGGCTGGTGTTGGGACCCCATGATGGAGGAGATTGGGTGAACGCACATGTGAGTAGATTCTTGTAAGAGATAGCAAGCATGGGACAAATGCATGGGGAAGTGTGAAAGGTGTGAGTACGTGGAAAGCAAGGTAATTTGTCTCAGGAGGATAGTTCAGAGGCAACGTGCTCACCTTGGAAGCAAGACGACACGGAGCAACACAGGTTTGATCCCCGGCTCCACGCTTAGAATCCTCTGGGTATTAAGCAAGTTATAAATAACCTATCATGTCATATCATATCATATCATATCATTGATGTGAAATGGATGAGGTTAGGGTTATTTGTTGACAAATTTCATAATATTGGTTGAGTTTTTCAGTAAAAGTATTATAAGGTAGGGCATTATAAGGTAAGGCAAAAGTAATGCAGGGATCCCTATGCAGGTATGGTAGGATCCCGGTGCAGGTTCTCCAGCAGGGCCAACAGGCCCGGTATCTGTATCAAGTGCAAGCACCATCACACATAAAACCTTTCAGTGCTGACTAGTTCACCAGTGTATGAGCAAGAACAGACACAACCTGCGGCCTAAGTATGGAAGAAGAATTATTTGCTGCATGACACAGTGACACAATATACTGGGGCAAGTTTGTAGGTGGCAATTCATTTTCATTCCCTCGGTCGAATACATATCTGGATTAGGGCAGCCCACACATTGGCAAAGCATGCATTTAAATGATGTATTCTGTGACCCTGGATGTCAATGTTGGCTAAGACTGTGTCCCATAAACCTTTTGTCTATTGCAATCGGCAGCCACTTACAACAAATCCTACTTGACAAGGCAGTCAACCTCCATGTTTTATAAGAGAATGTCATTGCTTTGATTCTTTATGACTACCTCTTCTCTCTTCTGGTACGTTTCTTGAGCACTTGTGAGTTTTTTTTTGCAAAGAAGAGTTAAATTGCACCCTGAATAATAACGATGAATATTACTAGTGTGGTATTTTGTGCTACTCACTTTTGGGGCACCGTTGAATAACATGCTGAGAAAGATGTAACAGTAACGTATGACTTATTAGTAGAGTAATACAATTTCTAGGAATACTTTTTGCACATAATAGTCAATAGCGTCCCTTATCAGCATTTCTTGGGAAAGGCCATGAGAATGTGGGCATCTGGGATGCTCTCCTTTTCACCCCTTTCCATGGCCCTTTCTGAAAACGTTCAGTGTTTTGAAGTAAAGTGCCTGTGTTTCCTTGAGAACACAAATACATATAATAGGTCAGTCTTGCTCCCTCTCCATCCCCAATATGCCATGATGACACCCCTTGCAGTTCCCTCTGCTACCATGCATTGCAATATGCAGCCGTCTTTACAAGAAAGTGCAACATGTCAGCACAATAAATGCCAAGTTCACTCAGCATCGTTCGAAGTGTTTTCCAAGTGCAGACCCCATAGCTACAATTACCATCAAATACCAGACCACAACTTCTTGTTGTGTCCAGTAGAGGATGCATTGCAAATAAAGAAGAGCATTAAGGATCTGGAGCGAAGGAAGAACACCAGAGGGTGATGGGTATGGAAAATCAAGTATATGAGACAGAGGTATAAATCAAGAAAGGTAGTTCAGTAGATTGACGGATCATTGCAAAAGTTCTATGCCTGACTTGCAAGCCAATACTACTACTTGTGGAACTGGCTCGACTCCTTTCTTGTTCCAACAAGTTGATGCACACTTGCATTATGAACATATGTTTCAATTAATCCTCATCTTAGTGACTCATCTTAATGCAATGCGACATAGAAGTAATGATCTTCAAACTTTACTACTAAATGCATCTGTGTTGCCTGCTAAAATCCATAAATTGTCAGTCTCTTTGCTCAGCGTTGTGCACGGTCAGATCATAATGCAGTGTTCAAGTCCCTAAAAATAAAGTGGGTGGACTCATTAACATGCCATGGAATGTTGTTCCACGAGAAATTAAAATGCAAAACTTTACCTCTGAAAAAAGTTGGGCGATTCCTAAAATCAGCAGCACTCCTCCGTCCATACTCGTGTACCCTAGACTTCAGCCCTTTCATAATCTACGAGTACTATCAACCACCCAAATAATTGTTCTTTTCCTGTCAATTCATGTTTTGTGTGCAAGATACATTATCACAAATGTAATATTACATCTGGCATCTGTCTCACTCTAAAGATTAAATGTTGTCAATGCAATGCATTCCTTTCTGTCAGCATTCTATTTCTTGCAATGAACATTTTACTCCAACCTTTTATAAATGTTTTTAAAATTAAAAAACATATGTATATATAAATGTAATCATAAAATACTATTCTCTGATTTTTCAAAAAGGCACATACTTAAAATAATCACATTCTCATTTATTCGATTGACCATCTTGGATTGGTCAGTGACATCACTTCCAGCAGCCATCTTGGATCTGTGACATCACTTCTGGTGGCCATCTTGGATCAACCTCATATTCAGCTAAAAGCCATAAGAGGCTCCTTGGCAACATCAATCAGGAAGAAATCACCTCATCTGAGCAACACCATTGACAATATCAGAGAGACCATCCGCTGATGTACTAGATGATCAGGTGACAATAGTGTGTGTCATCCCTTCTGGACTCCCTAGGGGCATCCTGGTTAAGGGTAGAACAGTCAAGGGTGAAGACCAGCCATTGACCAGCCTCTGTGCCTCTTAGCCTATGAGCCTTTCCTTAGCCTTTCTCTCTGTTACACCTGTGAGTACCCAAAGCTTCCTAATTACTGTACTGTCTCTCCAGACTGTGCAACTGGCCTATAATGCATTCACTCCCGCTCCTCCTGCTGCTCCTCCTACTCTCCTCTCCCTATGATTTCTCCAATTATGCTTCAACTTCCTCCTTTACTATCCCAGTTAAAAAAACATACAACTCAAAATTCTCACTGCTCCAATTCTCTTCCACCTCCTTCCAACAAAGAAAGTAGACGAGCTAACCATATCTCCTCTAACACCTCTCTTCCTCTAAAACTCAACTTCTGTCCTCTTCCTTACCTCATCAACTAAACATTGCCCTCTGGAATGCTCAATCTGTATGCAACAAAACGTCCTTTATCATTAATTACTTTCACTCCAGCTCTACCCCCCTAGACCTTCTTGCTATCAATGAAACCTAGATGTCTCCATCTGTCAGTGCCATCTGGCAGCCTTACACAACTATCCATCGTTCACTCTCCTCAACTGACTGGCAGAGGTGGGCGTGCTAGATAACTATGATCCCAGAAGCCCTCCGCCCCCCCCCCGTGGTGGCTGTGCTATTCCTTACACGGCTAGACTATTGTAATTCGCTGTATCTGTTGCAACCCATCGGTCTTATTCATCGACTCCAGTGTATGCAGAACCTTGCAGCTAGGTTAGCCACTAGTTCTCCCTATGGTGCTCACATTTCACCAGTGCTCCGCCAACTTCACTGGCTTCCGGTGTCTCCGCAAATTCATTTTAAATCACTGTGTATCGTCTTCCGGCAATCCACGGTCATGGAGCTGTATTCCTGCAGTCTAAATTTTCCCAATACTCTCCGGATCAGGATCTCCGTTCCGCTACCTCTAATCAACTCATTGTTCCTAGATTCAACTGGGAAAGGCTCAGCGGTAGAGCTTTTTCTATTGCCGCGGCCAAACTTTGGAACAATATCCCTCCGCTAAGGCCACTGCTAACCACTTGTGCTTTAGAAGAGCTTTGAAAACTAATCTATTCTAGTCCCTGGCTCTCTCACTAGTTCTTCCTTTATTGAGCAGTTCCTCTCTAGCGCCATGATGCCTTTGGGCGACCATGCGCTTTATAAGTTGAAATACCATAACATAACTACTTTCTTCCCACATCAATGCCTCAGAAACCTCCAAAGCCACATCCTTTCCTACATCTTTTGAATTCACGATCCCTACAATTGATCTGCCTCACTAAGTTCACATCATCTACATCTATTTCCCTCCTGATCCCACTGGGACATTCTTTGATGAACTTGGGCAACTCCTTGTTTCTCTTTCAACTAAACATCACCTCATACTCTTCCCTCTCAAAACACTTTCAGAAATCTGAACTTAATTCTTTTCTTGGTAACCATGCTCTCCAATCCTATCTTAACCTACCTACCCATACACTGGGTAATTCATTGGATCTCTTATTCATCTCCACCTCTCTCTCAGCCACTAATACTACTGTCACGCCATCCATATCAGATCACTCACTTGTTTCCACCACCATCTCCTTTCCACCCTCTGACTGTTCCTCAACACTTGTGTCACCTTTAACTACAAGGAAATGTAAACCTTCTGCCATTCCCCCAATTCTCTCCGACCTATAGTTCTCACTCTCCTCCTTCACACCCGATACCTCTTCCACCAATGCAGCTTCCAATCATCCCTACTATATGCCTCATTCTCCTCTCAGTTCCCTCTGCTTACGTTCAGCCCTAAGTCTCAGCAACCTCAACCATGGGTCACCCCATACATATGCTCTCTCTGCAAAGACACGCGTCACCTGCTTTGTAAATAGAGGTGTACCCACTTGCAGATGTTCCTCTCTTATCTTTGTTTCTTTTGACTATTTTGAATTCTGGGCTTCCATGAACTGATGCCAGTAGCATGGCTACTTCACACCTCTTCAGGTCTTCTGCTCTATCTTACTTGTTTCTACAATCTAGTTGTAATTTCCCAAGATTCAGGCCTTTGGGTTGACTTTAACTTTCAATTCCCCAAGGTTCTGTCCCTTGGATTGACATTAGTAATTTTAAAGTATATATTTTTGTCTTGTCTGTAATGTGTCCTATTTTGTATGATTTTTTAAAGAATTGTTGTTCTTTGAATAAATATTGCTTCTAACATTTTCCTTTTTGTGTGCCATATGAGGATGGGCGGGATATTTGATCTTAAAGTCCGACAAATAAGAAATTGGATTTAAAATTCAATAGGTTATGAAGTCCGGTGGTAGATATTTATGTTTTTTTTAGTATATATTAACCCAGCTATCACAAGTGTAAGTGGTACTGCGAGAAACCTGAAGGTATCCCACCAGCTAGGCCCCGGGGATCTGTGGTCCAGGTGCCCAGGACACAGCCATTGCTATTGGATCAAGTTCCTGAGGGTAGACCAGTCGGGAAGGATCACCTGGATGAGGGTCTTCAGAGAGTGGAAGTGGGACACTGATGGGTGAGATACGGTACCCCATTTCCTGTTACACCTTTCCCCCATCCTACCCCGTAAGATATTTACTAGCTTTACCCCCCTTTTCTGATACAAACACTTTCTTACACAGTGAAAGACA
The DNA here is from genome assembly GCF_040938575.1 of Ambystoma mexicanum. Lineage (NCBI taxonomy): Eukaryota > Metazoa > Chordata > Amphibia > Caudata > Ambystomatidae > Ambystoma > Ambystoma mexicanum. The sequence continues at coordinate 88,503,529 of NC_090931.1, read as the reverse complement.
ACATACTTTTAAAAAACATTTTTTTTATTTGTTTTGATCAAATAGATCTTTACAAAATATAAAAACCAACATTTTGCCGAATTACCACAGTAAAATTACAATTATCTATCAAAACATTTCAATAAAAATAAAAAACAAGCCTAAAAAAGATGCATCAAAAAAGATAAAGACTAAGAAGAAAATCGAGAAAGAGAAAAAAGATAAGAAAAATAAATAAAAAAAAAACTAAGAAAACCTCATTTCCCTAAAAACCTGCACCCCATATTACATTATTAGTTTCAACTGCTATATTAAGCCGTAATAACTGGAGAGGCAATGATCCCGGACTGCCCACCGCTTGGTTGGGTCATGCCAAGTTTTAAAAGGACCTGACCCACTGCAATCGTCAGGGCGGTGTTGTGTCCCGAGATCAAGTGATTCCAAAATGTCTCTGAGGGCAGGCAGTCCATTTTCTGCACAAATTTCCCAAAATAGAGGACTCTGGTCTCCCAAGTTCCTTTGCATTTTATGAGTAAGTGACGCAGATTTTGCTTATTTTGAGTTACACAGATTTTACAAAATAATATGATATTCTGGCTTTGCCCTCTAATACTTAGGATCTTGTATGTATGAATTAGGTTAAGGCGGGTCCTAAGAAAAACATATCTTGATTCACTGCTGGGATGTTTTAGCAGATAGTTGGGCAACTCAATTTTCTTTCCACTACTAGGAAGCTATTCTTCGGTTTTACCAGCCTCATTTCCATTCCTGTTTTAATCCAGTCCATTATTTCCAGTTCTTTTTTTGCTTTCTGAGGATTCTCTATCAGGGTTGTTGCCGTTGAATCGGCTCCTTCCAGATTTCTTTTAGCTTTTATGGCCAGCTTATGGAGGATCTTAGAGCTGTCCTTTTGGAAATGATGATTGACATCTTCATAAAGAGAGTCTTTTTGTTGAGTTATTATTAACCTGTAGAGAGATAGCAATCTCCAAGTTACCTGCTGCTGCAATGATTTCAGGCCGAGCTCAAACTTTAAGACCTGAATGGGAAGACAGCTGGGCAGGTCCAACGAGCTCTTCCAAATGTAACCCTCCACCTGTTGCCAGTCTATGTGCCAGAGCTTCGGTTGGGCCTCCAGGCTCCAACACATACAAAATCACAGGGATTACTTTGGCGTTATAGAACTTTATTAATGGTTTAATTGAACATTTGCAAAGCTCAAAGAAGATCTTTTTCATCTGAGGTATTGTTCTGTCAGCTTTGGATCTGATTTCAAGTTCCACTTTACTCACTGAGGGATAGGCAAACATCATATAACCCAGATAGACCAATTTGTCTACCCTTGTAATTGCTTCTCCTTCAAAAAAACATTTTCCAAAGTTAATTTGCTTTTTTGGGCGTTTCAGCACCAGAATTTTTGACTTTCTTGGATTTACTTGCAGTCCATTTAGTTTAGTGTATTCACTTAGCCCATTGAGTAAGTGCTGCAGGCCTATTGCTGTCCTGTCAATCAAGGCGATGCCATCTGCATAGGCGAGCCAAAAAACCCTAATGGAATTAAGTTTGGGACTTGCCATAGTCCATTTTTGAAGAAAGTCTCCCAGATCTGACAAGTATAGGTTGAAGAAAAAGAGGGCTCCCATACACCCCTGTCCCACACCTTGCTCCACGCTGATAGTATTGGAAAGATGACCAGCCTCATCTAGTCTTACCATGAGCGAGGTGTTTTTGTGGAGCTCAATTAATATTGCCAGGAGCTTATTTGGGAGACCCCATCTTCTCAATTTTGCCCACAATTTCTCCCTGTTTACTAGGTCAAATACTTTAGAGAGATCTAGCCAGGCTCCAAAGAGCGGACCCTCTCCAAATGTCCTTGTATGTTCTTCTAAAAGACTCAGAGTGAGGCCATTTAGTGTTGTAGACATTCCTCACCTGAAGCCTGTTTGAAATTTGGAGATGATGTTATTTGATTTGGCCCAGTCCGCTCACTCTATCAAGAGTATACGCATGAATATCTTGCTCTCGATGTCCAAGAGGGCAATTGGCCTATAATTTTCGGGCTGCGATCTATCCCCTCCTTTGTAGAATGGTATTATGACTGCTTGTTTCCAAGAAGTAGGGAAGCATTTTGACTCTAGTATTTCCCTATAAAGGGTATCAAGAAGTCTCGCCCAGGTACTAACATTAGACTTCAAAACCTGATAAGTTAGCCCGTTTGGCCCCGCTGTCTTTGATGATGAGGCGCTCAAAATTAGATCTTCTATTAATTTTGCATCAAAGTTCAGTTCCCACTTGGAGACCTCCTGTTGATATTCTAGGGTAGCTGAGGTGTTTTTAAAGTTTGCTGTCAGGTAATCTATCCACCTCTTTTCTGTGACCGGGTTACATTGGGTGATGTTACTGGCTGATTTCTTTCCTTTACTATTTATCATTGACCAGAAATTACGGGTACCATTTTCACAAGCCTCCAGCATCTGTTCATTGTCATGTTGGTGACGGAGGATCTTTTTGACCAAGACAACATACTAACACCAGAGCTGTTTACCTGACATGTCCCAACACAAGGGTCAGGCAGAGTCAGGCAATTGACAGTACCACACACACCTGACAGCTCTTTATCTTCCCCACAGGGATAAAAGGCGGAACACAAGAGCACACTACGAGCAAGGCCAAACGCACGAGGAAGCAGCTGTTCTGTACAATCAGCTCAAGTGGAGGAGAAAGGTGGCGAAACCTGAAAGGACGCAGAGAAGGGAATTGCCCTTGCCCTTTTCAACTCAGATCCACGAAGCCTCAGAACAGGGAAACAAAAGACCGGGATTTACAGCTGGCATGTGGAGTAACACATGTCAATGGTGCATGGGGGTGTCCCGCATTGATAACCCAGGCTGGGAGGCAAGCTGGCTACCATGGTACCATCCTTGACTTTCAAAGCAAGACAAGCCAAAGCGTTCAGCACAGCCGGTTAATCGGAGAAAGCTGATAGCAAACCGGGCTGTGTTGAGGCCAAGGTTGCGAACAGCAACATTGTATGAACTTGTGAATAATGAGCTTGTGTGTTAATAACTTGAAAGAAAGTCCAGGGAATGACCAGCTGCAGAGTGGTCAGGCGCCACATGGGTGCTCATTTGAAGGACTCTGACTAGTCCCATTTGATGAACTACAAATACCAGAAGGCCCCAGGAGAGGCCTGCGTGAGGAGTCAGAGGGTTCATACAAGGGGTTGAGTCAAACCCCTTGTACAATCGAAAGTCTCTGACACAGTGACAAGAAGAAGAGCAAAGGGAAGTGAATACTGCATTAGTAGAAAGCAAAGTGAACTATGTATTTGGCTGAGGGAAGTCTGTGAATTGGGGTGAAGAGTAATACCCCGTGAACATTGTGTCGACGAGAGTAAACCCAGCTGAGGGTTGTCCACAGTGAATGGTTGTCTAAAGATATGAACACTCTTGAATATTGCCCGTTGATGATAACTTGACTAAAAGGCCATAGTGAACCCAACGGAGGGAGGACCAAGTTGCAGAAGATCGGAGCCCGGCAGAGTGGGATCCTAGGGTGAGGAGTAATCGCCCCATGGAGATTTATTGAAGGATATTTTTGTTTGTGATTTATGGCACATCAGGTCCTCTGAGGCCCTGATATTTTGGAATCAAACTGTAACCTCATGCTGACGAGGCCCAGGAGTATGCAGTGCTCAGAGGTCCCGCCTTGTCCTGTGCTAAAAACGTGGGGAAAGGAGACCACAGTCAGACCATCCTGACTTATCATTTTGAGAACACTTTTTTCTTTTCTGATGAACATTATCCCACACTATTTTGTAACTTAACGATAAGGATTTGCAATATTTCTTTTTTTTAAGTATAAGCCTTTTTACTTTGACAAGACGCCACTAGGACTGCCTTATTATAATTTGATTGTTCGTAGCTTGTTCCCGTCTTAGATTTAGCTTTTGATTAGGTTTTTTTCGCACCCATTTATACAGTCTGTCTTTACTGTTGCCACCATGAGTTCTTTACAGTACCCAGCCTTTTGTTAATTAATACATACCCAGTGCGCAGTGGAGGAAGTGCGGTGCAGAAGTGTGGTGCTGTCTCGCTGTGGTCTCGCTGCTCTCTGCTGTGTTGTTTTTGGCTGGATTCAGGATCCGTGGACTCTTGAGTGACGTGCTTGCAGCTGCAATCTCATTGGCTATTCCAACTTGAGGCCAGTGTCCCGCCCGCGCCCTGCCTCCCCTCCCAGAGTTCCATATAGTCAACACACCCGTGCAGTGGCATGCGCGCAGTGGAGGAAGTGTGGTGTAGAAGTGTGGTGCTGTCTCACTACAGTCAAGCTGCTCTCTGCTGTGTTGTTTTCAGCTGGATTCAGGATCCGTGGACTCTTGAGTGACGTGCTTCCAGCTGCAATCTCATTGGCTATTCCATCATGGTACAGACCTTTCTGGCCAATAGACTGAGAAACCTTTTCAAAATCGAGTCTGAGAAACTTTTGGTAACTGATTTATTTTCGTTTATTGTAAAGGCCAGAGTCCCGCCCGCGCCCCGCCTCCCCACCCAGAGTTCCATATAGTCAACACGCCTGTGCAGAGGTGCGCACGCAGTGGGGGAAGTACAGTGCAGAAGTGTGGTGCTGTCTCACTGTCTAGCGTACTAGCATACGGCGAAGGCATAACCCACGCTAGTCTCCGCATTAACAAGGTGGGCAGCATAACTTATCTGTGTGTGTTCACCTAGAAAAGTAACTTAAAATTGTCTTTGAAAGCAATGGTCCTCCGAAAATACTCTCTGAAAACAGGTATGCTGCGTGACATAGGGCAACTGTCTTCTACAGCGCAGTCACAAGCGGCGTCAGTTAAATATCTTCCAGCGAGGTTAGCGAGCACTAGATTACAGCGTTCGCTTTGCCTCACTTCAGATATTAGTTCTTATTACTGCAATGATCTATCTGTTAGAGATCTAGGGCAGCAAGGCACAGACAAATCGATGAACTTGCAGGGTGATGGGACCCCTGTAACATTGGTATCGGCTGCTGATACAGCGATGCAGCCGTCTCTCATACCTTATGGCCATAATTCTATGTTGCCTGTACAAGAAGCGCCCACTGAAATACCATCCCAATCCCTTCTCATGACCACAGCTGTTTCACCTGGTTTTAAAAATCTTGATGGTATGCTCCAAACAGGTGAAGTCACAGATACAACTTTAGAGTCTGCCTTTATTGCAGGCGAACTGCAACCTGTAGATCAACCGCAATTAACCCTCAATATGAACTCACGTACCACTATGAAGCCAGTGTATACAGCAGGTGAACCTCAATCTAATGATACATCAATACTATCAAATAACATGAACCCAGATAAAATCATGGAGCCCATTAGATGCTCTGTGGCAGCCCAAGTCAAACTGCATAGAGCTCATGAGTTACTGACGTTAGCGGGGGAAATTGATGAGGACGCTGTGGATTTCTTGGATATCTATCGCAAATCTAACTCCCCCACTCCTGACATCTTATACATTTGTTCAAATTCCGGAGACTTGATTCAATTGCACAAAGAATGTATGTACAATAGCCCAGTCGTGCCGTGTGAACTCCCCCCTGCCACAAGCTCCTCCTCCTGGGTAAAGAATGCTCAGAAACTGCAATCACTAGAAGTGCTAGAGAGATCCTACAATCAATATGTAGAAGAATCTCCTTCATTCATAGTGCCCACTCCGCGGCGCACAAGATTCCAAATAGCTCAGGATTCAAACATTTTCATTCAAAAGACTCAATTAAAGAGATTCTCGTTTCCTGAAGCCCCGGCCCTCAACAACACACTGAGTGCCATGAATACTGCTCTTTTGACTATAGCAAAACTGAGCCAATTTAAAATAGGACACTCCGGAGCATAGAAATGTTCGGGTGCCTCTTATTCATGATTCAACGAACAACCGAGACATGACAGAGCCCCAAGCTGTTGCAAACCAAGATGTCCATATGTTGGATGGTACTCAATACACATCGTGTGACATGCAACCAAAATCCAATTCTGTGGAACCAATCACCAGACCTGTACTACCCAAGCCAAATAATGTCTTCAAACTTTTTGCTCCGGTCACAAACATTTCGACAGTAAAATCAACCCTTCACCAATTTCCAAAGAATGACTGTAAGAGATCTAAATGACCGAGTAAGAAAAACCGATGCACACAGCCCAAAGGCAAGGCGCGTACATTTCTAAAGGCTCATACCAGGATAGAGAAATGCCGTGAAATCGCATCTGAGGACAGATCTGCTTTAACAAGTAAATCAGCAATGATTTACAAACTGCTTGATGATCTAGGGGCCCTAGGTAAACAAGCAGCCTCTTCAAACATTGTGTTTTTGTCTATGGTCCAATCTCAGGTCACAGCGATATCAATAATTCCTGATGACGCCAGCAATGTGGACCATGTGGAACCCCTAGTCCCCTTGGTACCTTATGCGCAGGGAATTAATTTGGTTCATGCGAACATTGCAGAACTTCGAGAAGAAATCAGAGCCTCTATTAATGCATATAAATCACATAACCTACTAGCATTTCAAGTATGTGATCCCTCTAAAAAAAGCTGATAGGCTTACATCTCCGACCAGGCTCCCTGACAGGCCTGCCACTGACCCATCCTTTCAAACAGCCCACACACCTATTGCATCGGATACCCAGGTATGTCATGAAAAAGCTTCTCAAGCTAAATCCTCAGGGACCTCACAATCACAAATACAATCAGTACAGAATGGCATAGCCACTCGGAGAGTAACTAGAGAGACACTGATAGCAAACTTACCTACACAAGACCTAAGAGAAATCATAAAGTCGTCAATCGACTCTTACCTACTAGAATCTCAAGGTCGTAGCACAAATGCTAACATGGCATCAAATTTGGCCTTTCCTGAGGTGGATCCCCTATTACAAGGCCCCTTCATTTCAAATAACGAACACAACAACAATACACCAATTTGGCCTCTTTCACTCATGTACAAGAAACATTGAGAGTCTCACAGAACTCAAATCACTTGGTTAGTTGTAACCTATCCAAACAATCCGGTCCTTTCCGCTTAAACTTGAAGTGTCACGCATTGCCATTTCCAAAATGTGTTCTTAACAGAACAAGTGTATTGCACATTTTCACTGAGGTACCAAACCTGAGGGAATTGACCACAACAGATATTGAACTAGTGGAATTTGCAAATCTAGATGACTTATCTGAAGCCAATATTTATGTGCGATCTGGCCTGGTATATAACATGTTATGGCATGCAAGAATGACCTTATTTGGTCTAGGTTTTATTCTGTTACAAGATACCCATTCAAACGGTTGCCAACCTGAGAAACTCCAAATAAACATATATCAATCTAATCAGCGCGAATTACCTATGGGTTTAGAAGCTAACTTAATACATGCACCAGTAATGCAAACCTTTGAATGAGATCATAACAAATGGTAGCTGAAGACTTGGTTAGCCTCGTCTCCTGGAATACTAGAGGCCATAGCCACTTTATAAACTCAGGTGGAAGTGGTTTAGAGCTCTTTGATATTATTGCATTACAGGAGACGTGACTCACGGAAGTTCCGTTTTGGGCATCCCATTTAATCATTACAACATCGGCCATCAAAAAACCCCTGTGTCGTCCATCCGGTGGACTTCTACTGACAATCAAAAAAGCTAGTGGTTTTATTGGTGTGAAATATCCATCCCCCTCCCCCTACTTCCAAGCTGTCAAATTAACTTGAGCTAGCATAAGTATCACTGTCATTAACATATATTGGAGTAAACAAAGTGTAACATCAGATCTGTTTTTTACATACTTGCTATGGCATTTGGATAATGTGGTCTCTGATCAGCGCTTTGTGTTTACACTTATACATACTAGGTGACTTAATGTACACCTTCTTCGTGAGGATAGTACAAATCAGACGCATGACGAAAACAGTTGGTCTAGAATCATGGAAGAAAGGGGTTTTGTTATGGTAAATAACACATTGGCAGGTGATATTCCAGCTCAATTCACCTGGCGAAGAGGTACACAGTGCACCATACTTGATTACATGTATGTGAATAACAGCTTGTTCACTCAGGTGCAAACTATGAAGGTGGTTACATCGTGTGCAAGTGATCATGATAAGCTAGTCATGTGCTTTAAGTTTCCTTCTACATTGCAATCGAAGAGTACAATCCCACATTCACTACATATAAAAGTGAATAATAGTGGCACCCGTCTACGCTGGAATCCACAAAAGTTGAATCAATACAAACATATTCTCACCAAAATGTTTAACTTCCCACTACCTAATGCTTCAGATTGCTACGTCGAGACGATGCAAATCATCAAGCAAGTTAATATGTCTGCTTTGTGTATTACGCACAGGCACCATCACTCTTTTGATTCAAAAACCCAACAGGCAAAGGCTGATCTAAGACGTGCTATAGGAAATTTAATACACTATCCTGGAGACGCAAGACTTCTAATGAGAAGGCACTTAAAGTTAATCTACTCAAAATGGCTGAAAAGTCACAGGATCCATCAATACCAGAGAGATGGCGAGCAAATGCTTAAACATTTGGGCTTGCCTGAATGAAGCCACTTTAAAGACACAAGGAGCTGTATTAATCAATGCGATATCAAATGAAGATTGGCAAGTGTACTTTAGAGATCTATACTGCTCACCTTTTCTTGAGTTAACATGGAATTTTAATATGCTAACCATGTCCCACTAATTTCCACTAGATATCGAGGATATACTGCATTTCATCAGGACCTTAAGTCGCTCACGAGCCAGTGGCCCAGATGGCTTACATAATGGGATGTTAAAGGATCATCCACGCCAATGGGCGTCTATTCTTTACCAGATTTTCAAACACATATTTGTAGCAGGACAAATACCAAAATCCTGGAAGCAGTCAATAATACTCCCATTCTTTAAGAAAGTCAATAGGGCTCATCCGAAGGCTTATCGCCCTATTGCCCTAATGGACTGTCCAGGTAAAATTTGTGCTCGCCTAATTCCAAAACAATTCAATGTATGGTTGGACACAAGTGGCCTTCGTGATCCATTTCAAATGGGATTTCTTCCAGGATTAGGTACAGCAGTAAATATAATTACTCTAAACAGCGTCATCCATCATACGCGCCAACGGAAAGAGGCCCTTTATACAGCCTTTATTGATTTCGCATGCCGTTTGACGACATTCCACGCAAGTTATTGTACAAAAAGCTAATGGACAGAGGGTGTCCATGGTTCATATTGAAATGGACCATTGACTTGCATACTGGCACAACTATTCAAATTAGGCTAAATAATGATGGTTTGTTCTCAGATTCCATTGAGACTGCTCGAGTCTTAAAACAGGGGTGTCTGTTGGCATCTGCAATCTTTAATTTTTTCATCTCGGACATAGGTTCCCAATTCGAGTCTGTTACAGCAGACTCACCAAAAATTAACGGCGTACATATCAAATTCCTACTATACGCGGATGATATAGTATTATTTTCAAAGACCCCAAATGGCCTACGAGTGCTATTAAATGCTCTGGACATATATTCGAGGAGCAATTGCATAACAATTAATATAGTGAAAGCTAAAGTGATTCAATTTGGCACCCCCAAACAGTGGGCTGAGGTGCATCGGTGGCCATTACAGTCGATGACCTTAAACTCAGTTTCATCGTATATTTATCTAGTCACATACGTAAATCATCAGGCGGCTCATAATGCTAACGATCATCATATGAAACAAAAAGTATTAACAGCTGTGTCTCAAGCAAGCCTAATCAAAGCTAAATATTGCAAATTTCCTTTAATACCCATCATCATGTATTATAAACAAAAATTCATTCTGGTTATTACGTATGGAACTGAGGCATTTATGATCAAGTCATATGACTACTGGGCAACCATAGAGGGGTGCTATTGGAAGCGGATCCCGAATTTACCATTATGCGAACCTATATGCATACTCATGCACGAATTGGGCTTGTTGTCCCTTTATTCCTCCTAAAAATGGAAAATCTGTTCCCTCTATCGGAAAGGTGTAATGGCTTCTAAAAGAACTGGTGTATTAAACATTGTTACAAATTACTTGTTAACATCCACATATGTCTTTCCAGCAGTTTGGAGAAAGAATGCGCAAAAAATGATCAATGACATAAATATATCAGTGACCTTGCTGGTTGAAAATTCGGAGAAAGCCAAATAACATCTATGGGAATACGATTGGATACAGACAAGGGGCGCATGCTCCAAATATCACACATTTAATGATAATCCATTTGCTTTGAAATGGTACAGCTTAATCGAAACTTATCTTACCATGTTTCCTAACTCACGTCAGAGAGATGTTTTTTTGCGCTTTAGTTTAAACATTTGGCCAACACACAAAGTTCTATTTAGATGCAGAATGTTATCAGTGAACGAATTGCCTTGTCGATTCTGCAAGACCACTTCTAAAATGTTGAAACATCTATGCACTGAATGCTCAATATTCCTCCATCAGAGAATCAAGATCTTCAAACCTTTGTTTGAGGGGTCCTGTATTGTAACTAGTGCAAAACTATGGGAGATAGTGTATCATTCTACAAGGAAGTCAATCAGATATGCCATTCTAAATGTTTTATATGGTTTGGGATTGTTGGGAAAAATAACAAATCAGAGTAAATTATGATCCTTGAAGGAAGAGCTTAATTGACAAGTGAGCATATTAGATGTTCCATGCAACCAATGCATTTTAGGATGTTATGTGATGATTTATATCTGAATAATGTTTTTAAGAATATACATAATTTGATTTTTTTATGAATTGTAACAAATTATGTGTAACTTTTTTTATATTGTTTTTTATAAGTTGAAAAATCAAGTTTTCTTGATTAAAGCAACTATATAATAAAAAAATAAAAAATACATACCCAATTGCATGAGGACCTGCAACTCTACATCTCTGCCCTGAACTCTCTCACATCCACTCTTGATAGAGATAAAGGGGAATTCTTCCTAACCATCATTGACACTCACTCCAACCATCCTCGCCGGCTACAGGGCACGCTAAACAACCTCCTCACTCCTCCTATGTCTATGACTATCAGCTCCACTCTCACAGCTAATGACCTAGATGAATACGTTGCTGCAAATATTTCCAAAATTAGAGACTCTGTCCTGACTTTCCTCTCACACACTCTCCTCCTATATTTTAGACTACACCTACTCTATCATCGTCCTCTGCCTCCCTCTCCCACTTAAGTCACACTAAATCATCAGACCCTTTTGCTCATCAGTTAGTCAAGACAATTGCCCCTATAGTTGCCTCTCACTTCGCTGAGCTCTTCAACCTGTCCTTCTAATCAGGTTGCGTTCGCTCTGTTTCCAAAACAGCCACAGTCGTCCCGCTCCTAAAACAGCAAGGGTCGACACGAACATACCAGCTAACTTTTGCCCTGTGTCTCTCCTTCCGCACTACTCTTATGGGCTTAAGAGTGTTGTGTTGAACCATCTTACCCATTTCTTAGTCATCCACAACCTTTAAGACCCCCTACAAGCAGGTTTCTGCTCATGTCACTCCAAGGTAAATGCTTTCATGAATGTTCCCAACTTCATTGCCTCTGATGCTAAGCACTAAAACCTATCCTCTATCCTAATTCTCTTCGACCTGTCTGTGGCCTTTGACACTGTTGATCATTTTGATCTCGTTAATACTCTCTTTCTTCTTGGGATTCATGATCAAGCCCTTGCCTGGACTGAATCCAACCTGGCAACTTGCCAATTCTCTGTCTCCTGGAGCAACAACACCTCTCAACTCGCTACTCTAACTGATGGTGTCCAACAAGGATCTGTATTTACGCTCTACACTTCTGCTCTTGTGGTCTAAATCTCCTCCTGTGTGTTCTCGTACCAACCTTCGTGGAAGATACTCAAATCTTCTCTTTTCCTGAACTTTCCTCTGATCTCTGTATCAAAATTTCAAACTGTCTCTCTGCCATTAAATAATGAATGGTTTTGCACTCTCTGATGTTAAACTCTACCAACACAGAGGTACTATTCTTCCCTGCCAAAAGCTCTCTATCATCTCTTCCTTCTCCTATCCAGTTCCCACTTGACACTCTCCCTTACTCTTCTTCAGCTAGAAACCTTGGCATCATCTATAACCCTTCTCACTTCTTCACTACATTAATCTCCAAAACTGGAACAGCAGCTGGCCTCAACCTCCTAAATATAAGGAAAATTGGGCACCCAATTCCCTTCAACACCACCAAGCATCTCTTAACCACTCTTGTGTTCTCTAAACTAGACTGCTGTGGCCATGTCCTCTTTGGTCTCCCCAACTATGCGTTCTGTCCTCTCAACAAGATCATAAAATTCGCAACCAGGACTCTCTTTGAACTCTCTTACTTCACACCTACTTCCTCGTACCGTCATCAGGCTGGATGGCTGATGATGTAAAACAGGGCCAGATTTAATTTCTTTTCCTGGTTCCCAAATCTATCCACGGTAAAGCACCACTGTATCCTCCTCTATCCAACTCTATTTACCATCTCGTAATCTCAGCTCTGCCTCTTCAACTTCCCTTGTGGCTCCTCGCCCTCCCTGTGCTTCCTCTCGCTTCCGCTCTTTCTCCCTTCTTACGCCACTTGCATGGATTTCTCTTCCCCCAGTCATCCAAAAAACTGTCCACATGGATTTGTTAAAGACCAAACTAAAAGCTTACCTCCTCGTCTCTGAGTTACCCTCTTAGCCTTCCTCTCATCTGTCTGCTAGCTAACACTTTTCCCTCGCCACTAACCTGTTTCTCACTTCCTGTACCTCCATTCTAGCACTTCACACATCATGGTCAATTCTCGAGCATAGCTGCCAATACCGCCTAGCTGCACTTAAAAATGGCCAATGTTGGTTTTGCTTAATGTAGTTATTTCCACTTATTTATTGTCCCCAGGGACTGTCCCATTTACTCCCATCCAGAACCTGGTCAGAATGTCCCTTAAACTCACCCCATTGTAAAAAGCTCACTGCTTCCTATCAAATCTGATTTCTTATCTATAATACTTTCTTATGTGATCAAAAGAGCAGTGTTCCTCTTGTATATAAATAATAAATAAAGTAATAGATAAATAAATGATATTGAAGGAAGAAATAAAGAAAGGGTAATTTAAAACAAATGTATCAATACATATCTACCAAGATTACATAAGAAAAAATAAATAAATAAAAATACATTGTTCTCCAAACATTATAAAAACAATTTAAAATTGCTTTGTATCAAATTGCAAATACCACAAAACCTCATTTCAATGTTGAAGTCAACTTGTCAACAAGTTATTGCTTTGGAGGACAAGCAACTTTTGCGATGTTCTCTGGCATAGGCTGTGCCCTAGGAACACAATCTGGTGCCATTCCATGTATATGCAGGCCAGGACAGTCCATGTCAGATCCTTAACAAATTCAAAATCCATCTGCTGGAATATTGCCCTTGCCAACTTTTGTTTGCTTCTTTTAGTAAACACCATGTTGTAACGAAGCATCCCGAAAGATCCTGATGTTTTTGCTTGTTCCCTACCAATATTCTCATTGTGTGCAAGTACAGCCAGTCTTGTTCTGACCTTCATACCATCCATGCCAAAATGCAACCTTTTCGGCCTGTATGGAGATTTGGAGGTGTTCCATAGTATTATGGAACACCTCAGAATCTCCAGTGTGGCAGCATTCTTCCCTTCATTTCTCTTGAAAGCGTTTTGTTGCACACAATCTTCTTGAGTGCTTTGTGAGGAGGGGAGCCTGACACTAACCAGTTTTTGTTACGATCCTGCTCCTTACCCAAAGGTCCATGTACACATTTGTGAAAATATTCATTTTCTTCCCAAGAGTGCATGTTTAAGAAATAGTGCAGTATTGAACACTAATTTTCAAAATGAATATCTACAGATCCCTCACAAGTTTTTGACCTTCACCAAAGATGGTTGCTGATATACTGTGATCAATTTCAAATGTCTTCTGTACCCTTTTTTATATACTGATTTTGTGACGTGCCATATATCAAATTGATGCTTTATGTGTAGGAACTGCTCTTGCATGGCCTTTGCTATTCCAATGTACCTGTCAGTCGATATCAGTTCTATTTGCATTCCCATTAATTGCAGAAGTTCAATTGATTTATTGAAACCACATTTCTCCATGGTAACAGAAAATGTACAATCAGACACTTGCACGACAACTGAACGCACTATTGTTTTGCTTTCAATGCCTTGGAAGTGGTAAGTGCAATATTTTGCAGAAAAACCAGGACTGTAACACTGTCCCTCACCAGCAATCCTGAGCCTTTTGCCTGTGAGAGCATTGTCCATGATATCTGTTCGATATTCCAGGCATGGCTAACAGCTGGGAACAAGACATTTCTCTCATATTTGTAGTATGTGGTTTCAGCAAGGAATTCAAGTCCCACAAATTTACAGAAACTTGACATTTTACTGAACATTGATCAACTAAACAACAAACAAACAACAAAGCAGATGAACAAAGTACATTTCCATCATGCCCTTTTCCAAGGATAGTAGACCATGAAAATGTGTTATGTTAGTGCACACAACTACCCTGGACCTTCAGGTTGGTGCCATTTAGTACACAAGTAAACTTCAGCAATGACTCCCCTCAGATCCACCTACATAATGTATGATTGCATTTAATCATTAAAATAATCTCTAGCAGGCAGCAGTCAAATACAAGGTATTTTGCCTCCAGTAATAGACAGTGTGTGCTGAAAGAATGATCCATAGTTACTTTCCTTGTGTCCTGATGGCATTCAGTTCAAATTCAGGCCCCTGGACATCTGCATCCCGACTCTGATGCTTGAGACAAGAATTCTGAGCCTTGAAATGTAGTTCCTCCCAAGTGACATCGGTTTGGCAAGAGACATCATTTGTTTGTGTTTTTGTCTTGGACTTTATGCTTCTCTTCTTCCTAGGCTTCTAATGGATTATAAAATAATGCTTCGTTTATAGCGCACTCTAGAAGATAAGAATTTCAACCCCAAAATTAATATAAATTAAATAAATTCTAAACAATCTGTTAAAAATTTTGAAATGCCTATTGGTTATTTACTCTTGTTTTCCTAGTGTGCCTTGTGTCAATCTTGATTTGCCGACTTCATCAAATGACATTTTGAAAATGTAGATAGCAATCATTGTTACTCTTCCATTTCAAGATATATATGTACAATTACAAATAGAACATCATTTACGTATGAAAAACCATTTTCACATAACCGAAATAGATGATAATTGCTCTTTTACAATATCATATGCATAACTTGGGTCCATGTGTCTCTTCAATCTCATCCGCTCAGTAGTACACTGCTTCGACTTACCAAATTCAACACAAATAGTTTAATAGTTAAACAATGTAATGTCAAAATATATGATATCAAAAAGTACATTGTAAGAATTTAGTTTTTATGATTGTCGACTTGACAACATAAATCATTGGAACATATTTGTTTGTGAAAACCTTTATAAATTTATTAAAAAAATCCAAGATGTCACAAGTAATTGTTGTGAGATCATCCTGCAAACCAAAGTGAATACATTGTTGCCTCCAAATGTATGTTGCATGATCATGTTTTTTTCTATCTATTGAGCTTTAGGTAGATAGCAGCAGTTTATTAACACATACATAGACCATTCAGAGAGTAAATGATTTCCTGTAATTTGTCTAAAATCTATGATTTTAAGATGGATTGCTGTCATTGTTGCATATGTGTCGGTGAATGACACAACAAGGTTGTTGACTGAATGTTTTCCAAATTGGAGAAATTAATATCAAAGGTAAATAAAATAATCACGTTTCTTATTACTTTAAAAGAAATATTATTAATCACGAATTATTAACATCATTCAATAAAGTCTCACATCCCATACCTCATGCCCCTGAACAGTTGCAATAGAAGAATAGTACTTTGAAGAAGTGCCTTTATCCCCCTGTATCAAAATATGTGTTGTTATAATAGTGATGTATGAGAAATATAGCAAAAACATTTAATGAAAAAGATAGCTGTGACATGATCCTACATACCAGTTTATATTAATAGCAAATATAAAAACAATGATCAATATGTTCAAAGTGGAACTTAACCTTATAAATGTATTGTGTAGTCGCATATGAATGAATAGTATACAAAACATTACTTGACAGGGGAGTGAGGTTGATGTTGATTCTGGAATAGTTCTCGAAGTTGAATCTCAGACCTTTTTTCAAAGTATTTATTTATAAAAGTCTTCAATAGAATACGTGCATTAGTATTACAATGTAGACCATTTCATACAGGTTAAAATATGTCTACTTGCATGTCGGTTGACCTCACCGTTTGGATATTTGACGTGTCTGTTGTTTCCTGCAAGGTAACGGTTTGTACGACCATTGGTGCGGTCTACGCAAAGACAGACAAGGTAATCAACCCATTTACCCAAAAAAACAACTGTCAAAGGATGCTTTTAAAGTTTTTATAAAAGCTCACCTTGCACAGAACTATTTGCGCATCCTTTAAGTAGGGATACACAAAGTAGTCGAAAGTTAAACATTTAAAAACTACTGTACATTTTGTCACAATGGAAACTTCGGCAATATAATAAAGCGCTAGATGTACCACCCCAGAGGCATACTGACTGTCAGTATATATGTTTACATTGAGGTTTGCAGAAATTTCACATGCTCTTGTTAACACTATTATTTCCACAGCTTGTGCTGAATCATATGGCATTTGTTTGATCTCTATAATAGTTTTCAGTGTTGTGATGGCATAAGCAGCAGTTGATGTGCCATCTTGTAATTTAAAACATGAACCGTCACTAAACAGTTCTCCATCTTGCTCTTTCTGTGGGGTGTCAGTTAGGTCAATTCTTCCTTTTGTCATTTGCTCAGTAACCATTAAGCAATCATGTGAGAATTGTTTTTCACCCCCTTTTTCACTGGGAGGAGGCATTAACTCAACCGGATTTAAAGAGCAACATCTCTTAATTTGAATATGCGTTGCAAATAGGACTATTTCCTACCTTTTTAATCTGGCTGATGTGAAATTTTGCGTCTGCAATCTATTTAAAAGAATGTCCACTGAATGAGGTACCATTACAGTTAAAGCGTGAAGTAAAACCATTCCCTCGGTTTGTTTTACTGATGCGGCGGCTGCAGCAACAGCTCTCAAGCAACGTGGCAAACCACGTACAACAGGATCCAATGTGGAAGAGAAGTAACCCCATGGTCTATTTCTCGCCCCGTGTTCCTGAGTCAAAACAGCCAAAGCACATCCATTGTTTTCATGCACAAATAAATTAAAACACTTATCTTAATTTGGCGTGCCCAAAACGGGAGCTGAACACAATGCAGCTTTGAGCAGGTCAAATGCTTCTTGACATTCCATGTTCCATGGCAAAGGTAAGGTAACATCCTTCCTTGTCAATACCACTATTGGTTTCACAATCATCGAAAAGTTAGCGATCCACTGCCTAAAACATGAAGCCATGCCTATTAAAGCCCTGACTTCTTTCTGCATGTTTGGAATAAGCATATCAGAGATGCTTTCTATTCTTTCTGGTGTAAATCTTCTTCCCTCCTTCGAAAGGAGGTAGCCCAAATAGACGACTTCCTTTCGACAATACTGACATTTTTTTTAGAAAAGCCTTGTCTTCATGTGCCACTAAATGTGTCAATAATGCAACAGTGCTTTCTTTACAAATATCTTCTGTGTCTGCTGCTATTAGCAGGTCATCAATGTATTGTAACAGTATGCACCCTCTCGGTAATTCAAGCATGTCTAGTTGTTCCTTCAATGCTCTACTATAAATACTTGGACTTTCAGTGTAACCCTGTGGAATATGTGTGAATGTGAATGAACGCCTGTAACGCTCACCTGATTCCCGTAGAGGCGCCGGTCTTGACTGGGCGTATACCGTATCTTCAAAGGTGATGTGTAACACACGGCTGGCTCTTTGGGCTGGACCTCTGTTCACTGTATGTCTGACTCGAAGGGTAAGATGTCTGCAGATAGAAAATATGGGATTAAGGAACTGGGTTATTGAATGTCTCTCTCTTTTTCCCTTTCTCTTCTCCTGTAGAACCCCAAAGGTTAACGCTCTCACCTTAGGTAAGTGAACGCCGTGCTCTCCATCTGCCTCGGGGCAGGGTGCTGTAACCAGTTTCTTCAATGGATAAGGGGAGCAGGCCTCTTGACTTCAGAGGACTGCTGTCCGTCGTTTACTGCACGAACGGTAAGTTTCGAGTAATTCTAATGTCTTTAAAGTCTTTAGTAATGATGTTTCTTGTTTTGCAGGGTTCCGGCGATGGCGGATGACGGGCTGAAGTGAGTTGAAGATGGAGCCCGTGTGATGAATAGAAGCGCCTGGAAGCACGTAAGTAAGCGCTTGTTGCCTGCTTCACGATGCGCTCTAACTGTCTTTTTATTTTGCAGGTACAAGTTCGGAGCGGCTGCAGGGTGCCGGAATACCCACTGGGTTAGATGTGGAAAGGAGTAATGGCACGTGAGTATTAAAGTTCCCCAATGTCTTTAAACGCACCTTGTTTTGTCTTTCAGATGCGGGATGCAGCGCCGAAGGCCTCCGGAGCGTGCGAAGAGTTGGTAAGCTTTTGTCTTTCAGATGCCGGAATGCAGTGTGAAGACCTCCGGAGCGCACGAAGAGTAGGTAAGCCTTTGTCTTTCAGATGCCGGAATGCAGCGCGAGGCGTTGGTGACAGCCGATGGACCAGGTAAGTGAAGAGCTGTCACTGAAGACCGTAATGCTAACCTGTTCTTTCTTGTCTTTATAGGTGTTGCTGAAGACTGGATTCAGGATGGTAAGCCTTTTTCCTTAGGCCCAGGATCAGATGCAGAAGACACGATGAGCGTTCTGCTGCAGAGGATGCAGAATAACGCAAAGCAAGATTCATCCATCGGGTGTGGTTTAAATAGCCTCCTGTAGTGCTTAGGTGTCTCCTTCCACAGCCACGCCTAGGTAAGAAAAGAGTTCCTGCTTTCCAGAAGAGTTCCAGTGTTCTGAATCTAGGGAGTGGCTCCTGCCCCACCCAACAGGAAAAGTAGTTCCAAACAGAAGAGGATCAGAGGCTCAACTGGCAGGCAAGTAAGCAGCATGGTCTGCTGCAGGTAAGTCCACCCAAGCATTATGAGCCCGGCGCTTCCAGCGCTGGGACTGGGCATATTTATGAGCCTGGTGCCACTGGCGCCAGGACTGGGTCCAAAAGGTCCCAATTGGGACTGGTTGGCACTCGGAACCTGGGTTATGGATCTGCTTCCAAGGGAGTTGGGAAAACCCTGACCTTTTGTAAGCAGAGATCATGACAGTACCCCCCCTCAAGGCCCCTCCCAAACCGGGCTTCTCCGGGGGTTTTGGCTTGTCAGGAAATGTTCGGTGAAATCTTTTGATTAGGCGAGGAGCGTGGACATATTCAGCAGGTTCCCAGGATCTCTCTTGGGGGCCGTAACCTTTCCAGTCAATTAGGTAAAATAGTTTAGATTTGGAGATCTTGGAGTCCAGAATGCTTTTGACTTCAAACTCGAGTTCTCCATCAACTAGGATAGGTTTTGGAGATTTAGTTAGTCGGGTTTGAGGTTATCTTCATGTGCGGGGGCACGTCCAACTTGACCGCTACTGGGTTTACTATGGTAGTGATGGAATAGGGACCAAGGTATCTTGGGTTGAATGTGCGTGGCCCTTTTAGAGGTAGATATTTGGTGGATAACCAGACTTGATCCCCTACTTGATATTGAGGGGCTTCCTTCCGATGTTGATCTGCTCCTTTCTTGTATTGTTCTTTAGCCCTTTGAAGGTGAGAAACAGCTTCCTTAAAGGCTTGGGTGATTGTAGAATGCAGGTAGTCTACTGCTGGTGTTTCAAGATCTTGGAGGGGATCCAACTCCGAGGTTCGAGGGTGACCTCCGTACAAAAGAAAAAACGGGGTTTTCCCAGTTCCCGAATGGACAGAGTTATTGTAGGCATATTCGGCTATCCAAAGGATGTCTTTCCAAGTTTTTTCAGTTTGTTGCAGCATGCAGCGTAAATACTGTTCCAGAGTTTGATTGGTCCTCTCGGTTTGTCCGTCGGTCTGAGGGTGGTGACTGGTCGATAGTCTCACATCAATTTGAGCCGACCGACAGCAACTTCGCCAAAAATGAGAAATAAATTGACTACCTCGATCCGAAATTAGAACCGAAGGAAAACCGTACAGTCGGACGATGTTTTCGAGAAATTCTCGGGCCAGAGTTGCTGCTGTTGGCAAGCCTTTGAGCGGAATGAAATGCGCCATCTTGGAGAATAAGTCCACGATTACTAGAATCGTATTGTATCCGGAGCATGGAGGTAGATCGGTGATGAAGTCCATAGAAAGCGTATGCCAGGGGCGAGGTGGGATGTCAATAGGGCGTAAGAGGCCTGCTGGTCTTTCCTTTTGACTCTTGTTTTGGGCGCATACTCCACAGGACATTATAAAGTCTCTGATATCTTTTTTCCAAGATGGCCACCAGAAGTAGCGCTTGATCTTTTCTGAGGTCTTGGCCATACCGGGATGTCCTTCCATTAAAGAATCGTGATAACAAGAGATTACTTTTTTCTGTAAATCTGTGCTGGGTAGGTATAATCGTTCTTGGAAATACAATAAGTTGTCCTTTACTGCAAAGTCCTTTCCCTGCAGATGCCAATTCTGTATGTCTGCTGGAGTTACAAGTTGCCTGGCTTTATCCTTAACTTCCTCTATGGATTCTGTGGCGATTACACCCAGAATTCTTTGTTCGGGAATGATTGGTACTGGTTTAGGGTTGATCAAGTGTTCTTCCACTCCCATCCGAGAAAGGGCATCAGCTTTACCGTTCTTTGTACCAGGTCGATAGGTAATTATGAAGTCAAACTCGGCAAAGAATAATGCCCAACGGAGTTGTCTAGAGGATTGGGCTTTTGCGGTTTTCAAATATTGCAGGTTTCGGTGATCCGTAATCACAGTAACGTATTGTCGGGCCCCCAGCAGATAATGCCGCCAAGCCTTAAAGGCAGACTTGATAGCCAGAAGTTCCTTGTCAGTAATCGTGTAATTGATTTCAGGAGGCGAGAATTTGCGGGACCAAAATGCCACGGGATGCAACTGATTGGTTACCGGGTCCTTTTGTGATAGAACTGCCCCCATGGCAAGGCTTGAAGCATCAGTTTCCACGATGTAGGGGAGTTCGGGGCGAGGGTGTTTTAAGATTGGTGCAGAGATAAATTTAGTCTTCAAATCCTGGAAAGCTTGTTCCGCCTCGGTAGACCATTCAAAACGTTTGTTTTTCTTTAACAAGGCAGTGATGGGCTGGACTATTCGAGAGAATTCGGGGATAAACCGGCGGTAAAAGTTAGCGAAGCCTAACATGCTTTGCACACCTTTTACGGAGGATGCTGATGGCCATTTGAGAACTGCATCGACCTTCTTTGAATCCATACGCACTCCGCCAGGTGATAATATGAATCCCAAGAATTCAACTTCAGTCACGTTGAAAACACATTTTTCCAACTTAGCGAAAAGTTTGTGTTGACGCAATCTTTCGAGGACCATTTTCAGGTGTTTCCGATGTTCAGATTCCGATGAAGAATAAACAAGGATGTCGTCAATGTAAACAACAACACACACATCTATGAGCTCTCTGAGGACATCGTTCATAAAATATTGAAAGGCGGCCGGGGCATTGCAAAGTCCGAAGGGCATGACCTGATATTCAAATAGCCCATACTTGGTGCGGAAGGCCGTCTTCCATTCATCGCCCTCTTTTACTCGTACCAAGTGGTAAGCTCCTCTAAGATCCAGCTTTGTATATATGCATGCTTTTCTGACTTGGTCCAGGAGTTCAGGGATCAAAGGTAACGGATATCTATTCTTAACGGTGATCTGATTCAGGGAGCGATAATCTATACAAGTTCTAAGGTCTCCTTCCTTTTTTGGAACGAAGAACAAAGCTGAAGAAGCAGGGGACTTGGAAGGACGAATAAACCCATTTGCCAGGTATTGATCCAGGTATTGTCGAAGGTGAAGGTTCTCAGGCTCGGTGAGGGCATAAATTCTACTACAAGGAGGAGTAGATACAGGTATCAGGTCTATCTGGCAGTCATAAGACCTATGAGGAGGTAGAGAGTTAGCCTGATCCTTCCGGAAAACATCTTGGTATTCTAGGTATTCGGGAGGTAAGTGGGGAGTCTCTGAAGAAATTGCTGCCAGTGCAACACCAGGTGGAGGGTGACAAGTAGAGACACATTCTGGAAACTGGACCGTTCTTGCTCGCCAATCGATCAGAGGATTGTGTTTCTCTAACCAAGGTATTCCTAGAATAATCTGAAACTGAGGGGCCTTGATCACATCGAACACGATCTTCTCATGGTGTCCATCTTGACTTACTAGCGTCACCTCTTGAGTGGTATGCGTTACTGGCCCGGAGGCTATCTCCGTACCATCCACCGTAGTAATGACGTCCTTTACAGCCTTGGGACAAAGAGTTAGATTCATCCTCAAAACCATTTCATGATCCACATAATTGCCGATGGCACCGCTTTCGACGTAAGCTTCAATTGCATGTAATCGATCCGGATTATCAGGGCTAATGAGGACCATAGGTATCACGAAATGCGAGGTCACGGAACTGGTTTTCACGCTCGGCAAGAGGACCTCTATTCTTGTCGGGCGAGGTCGTTTCCCTGCTCAGAGTTTGTAACTTTGGTAACTGCAGCTCCTAGTGCCTTCTTGGCAGGTTTCACCGGACAGTCTCGAAGAAAGTGCCCTGAGTTTCCGCAATAGAGGCATAATTGCAACTGTTTTCTCCTTTCCCGCTCCTTTTGTGTTAGAGGACCTTTCAGACCCCCTATTTGCATGGGTTCCCCGGAGTCTACTCCTTTGGAAGGAGTTGGCGGTTTGGAAAATACTCGAGCATCAAACTTGGAATGATCGGCCTTCCTGTTCTGCAGTCTGTGATCTATTTGAACGACTAAGTCTATATAGTCCGAACAATCTTGTGGGGGATTCACTACTTGGGCTAACACATCTTTGAGCTCTCCACGTAGACCTCTATAAAACAGCGTAATACTTTTGTCCTCAGGCCATCGAGTTTCCACTATCAGTCTGTTGAAAGACGCAATATAAGCCAAAAGGTCTTGATTACCCTGTCGCAACGAAAGAAGCTCATTGTCCTAGGCCTGCCCCTGTGAATGTCTTGCGAACAGTTTTTCCATACTGAGCTGAAAAGCTTGAAAATCATGGAGGACCGGATCATCTTGATTTACTAGAGGGATCGACCAGTCTGCCGCATTGCCACTAAGGTACGAAAGCACGAAAGCTACTTTAGCTTGATCAGTTGGAAAGGCTGCTGGCCGGCATAAGAAATGCAACCGGCACTGATTGATAAATACTGCAAACCTCTTTGGGTCACCAGAAAATCGTTCGGGCGGAGCCAGAGGTACATTCCCAGGTAGGTTGATCTGCACTGAATTCATAGAGGATGTAGAAGGAAGATTTCCCCCAGATGCGGGTAACGGGGTCTGTCCGGCTTGTGACTGTAGCAATTGTCTAGCGAGATCATCTGTTTGCTCCTTGGAAATAATCAGTTCCCTTCTTAGAGCGTTCGTTTCCTGACGGGCTGCATGCACTTCTGCCCTTAGTTCCCCAAGTAACTGGGCTAGCTGGTCGGTATCCGAGGTTTCCATAGCGCCTGGACGGGAGTTTTGTGGTAGGCTTTGCGTTCTGTAACGCTCACCTGATTCCCGTAGAGGCGCCGGTCTTGACTGGGCGTATACCGTATCTTCAAAGGTGATGTGTAACACACGGCTGGCTCTTTGGGCTGGACCTCTGTGCACTGTATGTCTGACTCGAAGGGTAAGATGTCTGCAGATAGAAAATATGGGATTAAGGAACTGGGTTATTGAATGTCTCTCTCTTCTTCCCTTTCTCTTCTCCTGTAGAACCCCAAAGGTTAACGCTCTCACCTTAGGTAAGTGAACGCCGTGCTCTCCATCTGCCTCGGGGCAGGGTGCTGTAACCAGTTTCTTCACTGGATAAGGGGAGCAGGCCTCTTGACTTCAGAGGACTGCTGTCCGTCGTTTACTGCACAAACGGTAAGTTTCGAGTAATTCTAATGTCTTTAAAGTCTTTAGTAATGATGTTTCTTGTTTTGCAGGGTTCCGGCGATGGCGGATGACGGGCTGAAGTGAGTTGAAGATGGAGCCCGTGTGATGAATAGAAGCGCCTGGAAGCACGTAAGTAAGCGCTTGTTGCCTGCTTCACGATGCGCTCTAACTGTCTTTTTATTTTGCAGGTACAAGTTCGGAGCGGCTGCAGGGTGCCGGAATACCCACTGGGTTAGATGTGGAAAGGAGTAATGGCACGTGAGTATTAAAGTTCCCCAATGTCTTTAAACGCACCTTGTTTTGTCTTTCAGATGCGGGATGCAGCGCCGAAGGCCTCCGGAGCGTGCGAAGAGTTGGTAAGCTTTTGTCTTTCAGATGCCGGAATGCAGTTGAAGACCTCCGGAGCGCACAAAGAGTAGGTAAGCCTTTGTCTTTCAGATGCCGGAATGCAGCGCGAGGCGTTGGTGACAGCCGATGGACCAGGTAAGTGAAGAGCTTTCACTGAAGACCGTAATGCTAACCTGTTCTTTCTTGTCTTTATAGGTGTTGCTGAAGACTGGATTCAGGATGGTAAGCCTTTTTCCTTAGGCCCAGGATCAGATGCAGAAGACACGATGAGCGTTCTGCTGCAGAGGATGCAGAATAACGCAAAGCAAGATTCATCCATCGGGTGTGGTTTAAATAGCCTCCTGTAGTGCTTAGAAGTCTCCTTCCACAGCCACGCCTAGGTAAGAAAAGAGTTCCTGCTTTCCAGAAGAGTTCCAGTGTTCTGAATCTAGGGAGTGGCTCCTGCCCCACCCAACAGGAAAAGTAGTTCCAAACAGAAGAGGATCAGAGGCTCAACTGGCAGGCAAGTAAGCAGCATGGTCTGCTGCAGGTAAGTCCACCCAAGCATTATGAGCCCGGCGCTTCCAGCGCTGGGACTGGGCATATTTATGAGCCTGGTGCCACTGGCGCCAGGACTGGGTCCAAAAGGTCCCAATTGGGACTGGTTGGCACTCGGAACCTGGGTTATGGATCTGCTTCCAAGGGAGTTGGGAAAACCCTGACCTTTTGTAAGCAGAGATCATGACAGTACCCCCCCTCAAGGCCCCTCCTAAACCGGGCTTCTCCGGGGGTTTTGGCTTGTCAGGAAATGTTCGGTGAAATCTTTTGATTAGGCGAGGAGCGTGGACATATTCAGCAGGTTCCCAGGATCTCTCTTGGGGGCCGTAACCTTTCCAGTCAATTAGGTAAAATAGTTTAGATTTGGAGATCTTGGAGTCCAGAATGCTTTTGACTTCAAACTCGAGTTCTCCATCAACTAGGATAGGTTTTGGAGATTTAGTTAGTCGGGTTTGAGGTTGCACGGGTTTTAATAGAGAGACGTGGAAGACCGGATGTATCTTCATGTGCGGGGGCAAGTCCAACTTGACCGCTACTGGGTTTACTATGGTAGTGATGGAATAGGGACCAAGGTATCTTGGGTTGAATGTGCGTGGCCCTTTTAGAGGTAGATATTTGGTGGATAACCAGACTTGATCCCCTACTTGATATTGAGGGGCTTCCTTCCGATGTTGATCTGCTCCTTTCTTGTATTGTTCTTTAGCCCTTTGAAGGTGAGAAACAGCTTCCTTAAAGGCTTGGGTGATTGTAGAATGCAGGTAGTCTACTGCTGGTGTTTCAAGATCTTGGAGGGGATCCAACTCCGAGGTTCGAGGGTGACCTCCGTACAAAAGAAAAAACGGGGTTTTCCCAGTTCCCGAATGGACAGAGTTATTGTAGGCATATTCGGCTATCCAAAGGATGTCTTTCCAAGTTTTTTCAGTTTGTTGCAGCATGCAGCGTAAATACTGTTCCAGAGTTTGATTGGTCCTCTCGGTTTGTCCGTCGGTCTGAGGGTGGTGACTGGTCGGTCGATAGTCTCACATCAATTTGAGCCGACCGACAGCAACTTCGCCAAAAATGAGAAATAAATTGACTACCTCGATCCGAAATTAGAACCGAAGGAAAACCGTACAGTCGGACGATGTTTTCGAGAAATTCTCGGGCCAGAGTTGCTGCTGTTGGCAAGCCTTTGAGCGGAATGAAATGCGCCATCTTGGAGAATAAGTCCACGATTACTAGAATCGTATTGTATCCGGAGCATGGAGGTAGATCGGTGATGAAGTCCATAGAAAGCGTATGCCAGGGGCGAGGTGGGATGTCAATAGGGCGTAAGAGGCCTGCTGGTCT
The DNA here is from genome assembly GCF_040938575.1 of Ambystoma mexicanum. NCBI lineage: Eukaryota > Metazoa > Chordata > Amphibia > Caudata > Ambystomatidae > Ambystoma > Ambystoma mexicanum. The sequence continues at coordinate 88,477,207 of NC_090931.1, read as the reverse complement.
TTCCTTTTGACTCTTGTTTTGGGCGCATACTCCACAGGACATTATAAAGTCTCTGATATCTTTTTTCCAAGACGGCCACCAGAAGTAGCGCCTGATCTTTTCTGAGGTCTTGGCCATACCGGGATGTCCTTCCATTAAAGAATCGTGATAACAAGAGATTACTTTTTTCTGTAAATCTGTGCTGGGTAGGTATAATCGTTCTTGGAAATACAATAAGTTGTCCTTTACTGCAAAGTCCTTTCCCTGCAGATGCCAATTCTGTATGTCTGCTGGAGTTACAAGTTGCCTGGCTTTATCCTTAACTTCCTCTATGGATTCTGTGGCGATTACACCCAGAATTCTTTGTTCGGGAATGATTGGTACAGGTTTAGGGTTGATCAAGTGTTCTTCCACTCCCATCCGAGAAAGGGCATCAACTTTACCGTTCTTTGTACCAGGTCGATAGGTAATTATGAAGTCAAACTCGGCAAAGAATAATGCCCAACGGAGTTGTCTAGAGGATTGGGCTTTTGCGGTTTTCAAATATTGCAGGTTTCGGTGATCCGTAATCACAGTAACGTATTGTCGGGCCCCCAGCAGATAATGCCGCCAAGCCTTAAAGGCAGACTTGATAGCCAGAAGTTCCTTGTCAGTAATCGTGTAATTGATTTCAGGAGGCGAGAATTTGCGGGACCAAAATGCCACGGGATGCAACTGATTCGTTACCGGGTCCTTTTGTGATAGAACTGCCCCCATGGCAAGGCTTGAAGCATCAGTTTCCACGATGTAGGGGAGTTCGGGGCGAGGGTGTTTTAAGATTGGTGCAGAGATAAATTTAGTCTTCAAATCCTGGAAAGCTTGTTCCGCCTCGGTAGACCATTCAAAACGTTTGTTTTTCTTTAACAAGGCAGTGATGGGCTGGACTATTCGAGAGAATTCGGGGATAAACCTGCGGTAAAAGTTAGCGAAGCCTAACATGCTTTGCACACCTTTTACGGAGGATGGTGATGGCCATTTGAGAACTGCATCGACCTTCTTTGAATCCATACGCACTCCGCCAGGTGATAATATGAATCCCAAGAATTCAACTTCAGTCACGTTGAAAACACATTTTTCCAACTTAGCGAAAAGTTTGTGTTGACGCAATCTTTCGAGGACCATTTTCAGGTATTTCCGATGTTCAGATTCCGATGAAGAATAAACGAGGATGTCGTCAATGTAAACAACAACACACACATCTATGAGCTCTCTGAGGACATCGTTCATAAAATATTGAAAGGCGGCCGGGGCATTGAAAAGTCCGAAGGCCATGACCTGATATTCAAATAGCCCATACTTGGTGCGGAAGGCCGTCTTCCATTCATCGCCCTCTTTTACTCGTACCAAGTGGTAAGCTCCTCTAAGATCCAGCTTTGTATATATGCATGCTTTTCTGACTTGGTCCAGGAGTTCAGAGATCAAAGGTAACGGATATCTATTCTTAACGGTGATCTGATTCAGGGAGCGATAATCTATACAAGTTCTAAGGTCTCCTTCCTTTTTTGGAACGAAGAACAAAGCTGAAGAAGCAGGGGACTTGGAAGGACGAATAAACCCATTTGCCAGGTATTGATCCAGGTATTGTCGAAGGTGAAGGTTCTCAGGCTCGGTGAGGGCATAAATTCTACTACAAGGAGGAGTAGATACAGGTATCAGGTCTATCTGGCAGTCATAAGACCTATGAGGAGGTAGAGAGTTAGCCTGATCCTTCCGGAAAACATCTTGGTATTCTAGGTATTCGGGAGGTAAGTGGGGAGTCTCTGAAGAAATTGCTGCCAGTGCAACACCAGGTGGAGGGTGACAAGTAGAGACACATTCTGGAAACTGGACCGTTCTTGCTCGCCAATCGATCAGAGGATTGTGTTTCTCTAACCAAGGTATTCCTAGAATAATCTGAAACTGAGGGGCCTTGATCACATCGAACACGATCTTCTCATGGTGTCCATCTTGACTTACTAGCGTCACCTCTTGAGTGGTATGCGTTACTGGCCCGGAGGCTATCTCCGTACCATCCACCGTAGTAATGACGTCCTTTACAGCCTTGGGACAAAGAGTTAGATTCATCCTCAAAACCATTTCATGATCCACATAATTGCCGATGGCACCGCTTTCGACGTAAGCTTCAATTGCATGTAATCGATCCGGATTATCAGGGCTAATGAGGACCATAGGTATCACGAAATGCGAGGTCACGGAACTGGTTTTCACGCTCGGCAAGAGGACCTCTATTCTTGTCGGGCGAGGTCGTTTCCCTGCTCAGAGTTTGTAACTTTGGTAACTGCAGCTCCTAGTGCCTTCTTGGCAGGTTTCACCGGACAGTCTCGAAGAAAGTGCCCTGAGTTTCCGCAATAGAGGCATAATTGCAACTGTTTTCTCCTTTCCCGCTCCTTTTGTGTTAGAGGACCTTTCAGACCCCCTATTTGCATGGGTTCCCCGGAGTCTACTCCTTTGGAAGGAGTTGGCGGTTTGGAAAATACTCGAGCATCAAACTTGGAACGATCGGCCTTCCTGTTCTGCAGTCTGTGATCTATTTGAACGACTAAGTCTATATAGTCCGAACAATCTTGTGGGGGATTCACTACTTGGGCTAACACATCTTTGAGCTCTCCACGTAGACCTCTATAAAACAGCGTAATACTTTTGTCCTCAGGCCATCGAGTTTCCACTATCAGTCTGTTGAAAGACGCAATATAAGCCAAAAGGTCTTGATTACCCTGTCGCAACGAAAGAAGCTCATTGTCCTAGGCCTGCCCCTGTGAATGTCTTGCGAACAGTTTTTCCATACTGAGCTGAAAAGCTTGAAAATCATGGAGGACCGGATCATCTTGATTTACTAGAGGGATCGACCAGTCTGCCGCATTGCCACTAAGGTACGAAAGCACGAAAGCTACTTTAGCTTGATCAGTTGGAAAGGTTGCTGGCCGGCATAAGAAATGCAACCGGCACTGATTGATAAATACTGCAAACCTCTTTGGGTCACCAGAAAATCGTTCGGGCGCAGCCAGAGGTACATTCCCAGGTAGGTTGATCTGCACTGAATTCATAGAGGATGTAGAAGGAAGATTTCCCCCAGATGCGGGTAACGGGGTCTGTCCGGCTTGTGACTGTAGCAATTGTCTAGCGAGATCATCTGTTTGCTCCTTGGAAATAATCAGTTCCCTTCTTAGAGCGTTCGTTTCCTGACGGGCTGCATGCACTTCTGCCCTTAGTTCCCCAAGTAACTGGGCTAGCTGCTTGTCGGTATCCTAGGTTTCCATAGCGCCTGGACGGGAGTTTTGTGGTAGGCTTTGCGTTCTGTAACGCTCACCTGATTCCCGTAGAGGCGCCGGTCTTGACTGGGCGTATACCGTATCTTCAAAGGTGATGTGTAACACACGGCTGGCTCTTTGGGCTGGACCTCTGTGCACTGTATGTCTGACTCGAAGGGTAAGATGTCTGCAGATAGAAAATATGGGATTAAGGAACTGGGTTATTGAATGTCTCTCTCTTCTTCCCTTTCTCTTCTCCTGTAGAACCCCAAAGGTTAACGCTCTCACCTTAGGTAAGTGAACGCCGTGCTCTCCATCTGCCTCGGGGCAGGGTGCTGTAACCAGTTTCTTCACTGGATAAGGGGAGCAGGCCTCTTGACTTCAGAGGACTGCTGTCCGTCGTTTACTGCACGAACGGTAAGTTTCGAGTAATTCTAATGTCTTTAAAGTCTTTAGTAATGATGTTTCTTGTTTTGCAGGGTTCCGGCGATGGCGGATGACGGGCTGAAGTGAGTTGAAGATGGAGCCCGTGTGATGAATAGAAGCGCCTGGAAGCACGTAAGTAAGCGCTTGTTGCCTGCTTCACGATGCGCTCTAACTGTCTTTTTATTTTGCAGGTACAAGTTCGGAGCGGCTGCAGGGTGCCGGAATACCCACTGGGTTAGATGTGGAAAGGAGTAATGGCACGTGAGTATTAAAGTTCCCCAATGTCTTTAAACGCACCTTGTTTTGTCTTTCAGATGCGGGATGCAGCGCCGAAGGCCTCCGGAGCGTGCGAAGAGTTGGTAAGCTTTTGTCTTTCAGATGCCGGAATGCAGTGTGAAGACCTCCGGAGCGCACGAAGAGTAGGTAAGCCTTTGTCTTTCAGATGCCGGAATGCAGCGCGAGGCGTTGGTGACAGCCGATGGACCAGGTAAGTGAAGAGCTGTCACTGAAGACCGTAATGCTAACCTGTTCTTTCTTGTCTTTATAGGTGTTGCTGAAGACTGGATTCAGGATGGTAAGCCTTTTTCCTTAGGCCCAGGATCAGATGCAGAAGACACGATGAGCGTTCTGCTGCAGAAGATGCAGAATAACGCAAAGCAAGATTCATCCATCGGGTGTGGTTTAAATAGCCTCCTGTAGTGCTTAGGTGTCTCCTTCCGCAGCCACGCCTAGGTAAGAAAAGAGTTCCTGCTTTCCAGAAGAGTTCCAGTGTTCTGAATCTAGGGAGTGGCTCCTGCCCCACCCAACAGGAAAAGTAGTTCCAAACAGAAGAGGATCAGAGGCTCAACTGGCAGGCAAGTAAGCAGCATGGTCTGCTGCAGGTAAGTCCACCCAAGCATTATGAGCCCGGCGCTTCCAGCGCTGGGACTGGGCATATTTATGAGCCTGGTGCCACTGGCGCCAGGACTGGGTCCAAAAGGTCCGATTTGGGACTGGTTGGCACTCGGAACCTGGGCTATGGATCTGCTTCCAAGGGAGTTGGGAAAACCCTGACCTTTTGTAAGCAGAGATCATGACACGCCCTCCTAGTGTAAAAGCAAACAAATATCTACTATCACGATGCACTGGGATACTAAAAAATCCGTTTTTCAAATCAATCATACTAAAATATGATGCAGAGGCTGGAATCATAGTCAAAATTGTAGTCACATCCGTGACTAATGGAAATTGCGGATCAACCACTTTATGTACTCCGCGTAAATCTATTACAAACCGATAAGGTATATAATTTCCTCCTTTCTTGTAAACCGGAAGAATCGGACTGTTGCAAATACTAACAGAAGTTTCTTCTATTACGTTTCTTGTAATTAAATCCGATACAATGCACTTCAACGCTCTTTCTCCCTCAGCCAAAATGTTATACTGCGGAATACGCTGTAATGTAATTCTTTCTTTCAAAACAATTTTTACTGGTTCTACTTTCAATCAACCAACATCATTGTCATTCATTGCCCATATACAACCCGGTACTTTACTCAATTCTGTAGGTAGTGGCATGGATACAAATTGTGAAACAGGAGTCTTTTGTGGTGAAATTGTCAAATACACTCCATCAGGAGAACAATAAATGACCGCATTCAATTTTTTCAACAAATTCAATCCCAACAAATTTTCACCGCAATTTTTCGTCAAAAGAAATGGGCAAGACTCTGTAAATGGACCTAGTATTATAGGTACTAGTTGTGAAACTGGACTAATTACTGGCATACCTGAGAACCTTACTGAGACATTTCTATGCCCTGACAGTGGTATTTCTGGAACCCGCTGATGGTCAATTGAACATTTTTGTGCACGAGTGTCCACTAAAAAAATGTGCTCCCTGTTCCCAACCTTCATTTCTACGTAGGGCCCTTTCTGATCAACGGGAATAGGTAATGGTTCAAACCTCTGTTTCGGGCTGTACTAGTAGAACAGTACGTCATCAGATGTAAAATCACCAGCGTAATATGCATTGGACTGATTGTCAAAAACATTTCCACCATTCGTGTTGTTTCGTTGTTGATTCTGATGACCCTGAAATCCTGAAATTGTGACCCCCTTTTGGTTTCGATTCTGCCCTATTATTCCTGGACGACCTCTATTTTGTCTTCTCGGAATAGTCACATTTTTCTTCTGTATCTGCGGGCACTGTGCTCGCCAATGGCCTTCTTGTCTACAATAGGCACATTGATTAATCCCTATTGGACCCCCTTGCATGTTGGACGTTACTGCAAATTGGACTCTAGATGGTGCGTTCCCACCACCTCTATTATTGTTCGCTACTTGCTGTAACAACACTCTTGTTTTCAAATCTTCTTTATCCCTTAGTTCTTTACCCTTTTCTGAATTTACTCTGTTCTCATAATATTGGGCCATATGCAATACTTCACTTTGTAATTTCGCTTCCCATGCACTTTCGGATGTCATTATTAAAGTTTGAATTTTCGGTAACAACCCTCGCACAAACTTATCAACAAACAATCTCTTCCCGGGTTCGGTACTTAGATCTTGACCACTAAAATCTGCAAATACCTCTTCAAACCGATTAAAATAATCCATTGCTCCCTCCGATTTGCCTTGTAAACAAGCAGTCAATTTATCCCAAACTATTCTTTTTTCGGGCACTAAAGCTTTCAATTTCTATTTGCGATGGCAAGGCCAACATTACTTGCTGTGGCTTTTCCCCAGCCTTTCTCTCACTATAAATTTTAGTCAAATTCTCCCAGGTATCGCCTAACATCGGCGCGTCATTTATATTTCTGGCCTTTTTCCATATATCTACAGGAAGAATCACGGGAAACAGTAAATCAATGTCACTCACTGTAAAAACAGATGAATTTAAAACAGATTCAAATTCCTTATAGAACCCTGCCGGGTTTTTCTAATATTAGGGACCGTCTGCTTCATAGTATTTACTTCTTGCCTAGAAAAAGGGACATGTACAAACTGTGCGATATAATGAGCTTCTATCGTTCGCGCTGTAGGCGCTCCATCGGCAGCAACCTCTACTTTTGGGACAAACGTGGGAGGCACCTCCTTCATGGGTAATTACAAACTAGGGGATTCTATATTTGTTCGTCTATTAAGCAACAAAGCTAGATCAAGTGAAAAAGCAGTCGTTCCAGTTTCAGGCAAAAATGCTCTTTTATAAATTGTCATTAAATCAGCGGGACAACATATCTTATTCTTCATACATTCATCCTGTAAATACTCCACCATAACTTGTAATACCTTTCTCTGCATTTCTCGTGTATACTGACGAAACGCATCATGCACTTCAATTTGAGAAATGGCGGCATCTGTAATCCATCTAAGCGCATCTCGCGTACAAATTCGCATCTCTTCTCTAACAGGTTTCAACTGCAGTAAAAACCGCTTCTGAACGTACGACATATGCAGTTTATCTTTTTTCAATATTTCTTTATGCATTAGATCAAGTTCTCGCTTAAACACAAATATTCGGCCTACGTGTTCTCATACTTTCGCTGTATTATCTCGCAAGTTCGAAAGAACAACCAAATCATGCAACTCTTGTGGTACCACTGTATCAGTGAAATCACTCCATATTTTCACAAGATAATCCCCCATAGATTCTAACAATACCTGTTGTTCACCAAGGCCTCTATGATCAGATATGGAACTTTGCACAGCCACTTCATTGTCATCATCAGTATACGTTTCAGCCCAATCTTTCAGTTCTTCTTTCCTTCTTTTGCAAATCATACTACTAGTCTGTCTAATATTTCCTTGCGCAGGCCCCATCTCTGTAGAACTGCCTGCTAAAGCGGCTAACTCATGCTCTGTAGAAGGTGGATGAAATGATGTCACAGGCCCAGTGGGAGAGGAACTGCTTACTGCAGGTGCGGATGGAATCACGGGAATAGGAGGTACATAAGGAGGAGGTGCAACTGAGTAAGTGCTTTGTTGTTCACTTCTTCGCTCATTTAATATTTTGTTTATTAGTTCATCTGATGTATGCAAATCTTGTGAAGGATATATTTTCTGTACATCTAATTAGAAAGCCCTATCCATGTTCCTAATAGCTTCAGTCTGCTGATGCTGATCATTCTCTAGCGCTTTCTCTACATTTGTTTTATGTGTAAGTGCGTGTTTCTCCCTACTTCTCAAACGGAGATTAGCTTCCTTCCTCCAGTCTCTTACAATGTCGAACGCTGCAGGTCTGGCCTTTTTGCGTAGCAATACTGATTCTAGGTGTTCTACACATGCTAATTCAAAGCTCCCATTATTAGGACACTGAAGGTCTGATACACATCTGGTCTGCCTATGCCAAACTGCATTAAACACTATTGCCCCTATTCCATACTTGATGTACATTTCATGTGCTGGCAACCCTTCGGGTGGCACGACCTGGCCAGTTTCCAAAGATTGTCTACTGCAGTGAAAAAAACTCAATAAACAGGAAGACAATTCCCCAGGAATGGTCAATTCTTACCCTTTTCTTACCCTGGGAATTTGAGCTTGCAAGTGCAACACTCTACCAATATCAGGACGTTTAAGAATCGGGGCACGACTCACCTGATCATCCAATTCATCACTCAGGACGCAATTCGCCCATATATAGACGCAACCAAGAATCGTCACGACCGCGTGTCTGGCTCAATTTGCCTCGTTTCCAGGACCCTCGCCTTGATGCTCTCTCGGTACTGCTCGTCGATCAGGGATCGGCTGTGTACAGATCTGCTGAGGAGTCTCTCATCACTTCTAAAGGGGTACCCCAAACTCCTTCCGATCCCGGTCTGACGGCTTCGTCCTCAACTTGTTTTTGCCTTCCTTCAACTACAACGTATGCGATGGAGCGTTAATGGGAGGGTCCCTATTTGGGAACCATATTTGTAAGGCCATAAAGACTACATATGGAAACTAAGGCACAATAACCATATACTATAATGACGCAAGCTTCGTTTTCCAAACAAGTCTGATTTTATTCATCAGTTTTTCAGTCGGCAGACTGGGTCTCAACGCCTCATGACGTGTGTTCCCAGACACCGTGAGATGCGAGAGAGCGAACAGCGCTCAAGCAGCAATAGATATACATCATACATTATCTTTTGTTAAGGCAATTCGACACGCCCTCATACATGTCATACAAGCTAGGGTTCAGTGATTGACAATTATGACAAGTTATGACTAGTCTTCATTCCATCTAAACATAGTTATTTTAGCAAAAGCAGCAGAGACAGCTTTCTGTTATGGGGAGCATGGAGCTCTAGCTCGGTAAGGATATCTTGTTCTTAGCAGAGAAACATTCCATACTATGTTATCTGTGTGTTACAGCTCATGAGCTAAGGGTTAGATAGTTCTGAAGCAAGAATACCATTCTCCGCGAAGGAGCACCGCTAGGAGAGTATAATTCATGTTTAACTGCCTTTTACAACAGTGCTTGCAAGACAAACCGGCACCCGGACTACCGATTAGATGTGGCTTCTGCTCGACTTCAAGGACTTAGTGAGAGAGAAAAACAATGTATTTCTGCACAGTTTGACATTCCTGTCTGTGTTAGCATTTCAGCGTTCACGCCGTGGCCTCGCACTGTGTGCGAATCTAAAGCATAGAATATATTTACAAGCGTTTAACAGAAAAGAAAAAGCAAACGGCTGACATTTAACAAAATGGACGCCCTTTGGTTACATTCATGATTCTTGGATTGCGATGTTTGTCACATGATGCGATTTGCTTCTGGCCAACATACTATATGTATGATTCGACTATGGGATTACTTTTCCGGTCTAACATACCAATATCCCCAGAAAATCGCAAACCTTTCATCATTTTACCTTTTGACACACAATTTCAATATATTGAGTGATCATTTTGACGACATATGTATACACACCAATTGTGTAAATATGAACATATATAAATATCTCAACATTCACTAGTCACCTAAGTCAGCAAGTGCATTGGGAAGTAATTTGTGAAGTAGTCTGGGGTGATGCGTTTTAGTGTACTTTCATCCACTGCTTTCAATCTCGGATACTGGAAATCCATATTGTAACAACCATGTTCCTATTTTCGTCATATCCTTTCGGAAAACGTGCTTCACTGTACCAGGAGTTTTGACATGGCTGATATTATGGAAGCCATAAACAATGCACGAAGGCATTGTTTGATTGTCATGAAGATCTGTAAAACAAGAAAATAAAGATTGCAATTAATAAAGTATCACAGTGAGTAATTCAACCTTCACATCGCTTTCAAAAGTAGACTTTATTTAGAGTTTGAATAATGCCCTGTAACCTGGTCTAACCATCACAACAATCAAATTGGTAAAAAATCATTGGTCTACTACATGAAAAAACGTATTAGTAGTACATTAAACAACCTTTGAGCCAACTACACTCTCACGTGATGTGGTAAATCCAGAGATAAAAATACATAGAAAGATTGATAATGTGGAAGTCTTTAAGATACATTAAAATTAAAATAGAATGTATATTGAGTAAATAGCATTAGAAAATTAAGGAGCTGAAAATGGTGATACTCAAAAAAGTAATAGTTGACTAACCGTTACTTGGAAAAATAGAAGAGCTGATTCAGCAACCCAGGTAACAAGCAGCTCAGTGAGTGTTTTCTTGCCAACTTTCAAGGTGTTTATATACGCTTAGAAAAGTGGGGGGATATGTGAATGTTTGACATGCTGATTCCCACCCAGCAGTACCCTTGCAAGCACATGGTCAGAGGTGTGAACTGCCATTGATACCAGAGGGGGAATGGATGTGGATGAGGTGAGCGGAGATGGCCCGGAACCTAGTCAAAGGACACTGACATATGTCGAGTGCAGGGACTGGGTTTTCAAAGGGGAGTCGCGAGAATGGTCCCCATGTTGAAGAACCCTTTGAGGTGAACATGGTATTCGGCACCTTTTGTGTTCCCACTCACCCAGAACCCTTGCAAGCGCATGGTCACAGGTGCAAACTGCCATAAATAACGGAGTGGGGATGGATGCAGATCAGGTGAGCACAGAAGGCCCGGAACCTAGTCAAAGGACATGTACATATGTTGATTGCAGGGGCAGGGTCTTCAAAGGGAGTCTGGAGGCACAAGGTCTGGAGTGGCCATGGGGCAAAGGGTCCCATGAGAATGAACTCTTTGAGGTGTACATGGTATTTGGCAGCTTGTGCGTTCCCATCCACCCAACCCCAATGCGAGTGCATGGCCCCAAGTGAGAACTGACATTGATATGGGAGGAGTTTGACATGGATGAAGCTAGCGCAATAGGCCTGCCACCTTGTCAAAGAGTACACTGACATATATTGATTGCAGGGACAGGGTTTTCAAAGGGGAGTCTGGAGACCCCAGGTCTGGGTTGATCCCCATGAGAAAGAATCCTGTGAGGTGTACCTGGTATACGGCACCTTGTTCGGTTGCCCTCACCCAGCTCCTTTGTGAATGCACGGTCAACGGTGCAAACTGCCCGGAGAGGGATGGATGTGGATGAGGTGAGCGCAATATGCCAGGAACCTTGTTAAAGAACACTGATCTTGCATGATCCTCTTGGTATATGTTAGGCAGAATCATATGCAGTACCCTTTGGAAACACCACACAAAATTAGGACTACAGGTGACAGTACATATTCACCTTTGGTACAAGCCTGTACTACAGAGTAAAGTGGTAGCGATGGCTGCACAGCCAGACTTATCTCAAGAGTAAAGTAAGCAGTACCAATAGTTACACAAAGGACAGCAATGACTATGGTTCAAACAAATACTAACTCAAGGTTTTTGAGTAAAAGAATATACATTTATTTACACATCAGTTATAAAACATTTCACTATTACCACAATCTTAATACACTACACCACACCCAATAGATTCTGGACAAGTTAAGCTCAAAATGAAGTGTGGGCAAAATGGCACTCCACTAATTAAAAAGGGAGGGAAAGACAAAGTTAGACAAAAGTTGAGCAGCACCAACACGTAAGTAAGCAGGGCAATCTAGAAAAAGTAACTATAGTGAGGAAATCAAATCAAGAGGCCTGGGCCAAAGTCAATGGACCAAAGTTTTTGCAGAAGATCACACAGTTCAGAGTAGTTCGCAGTTAAGTCTTTGCCAAGAGTTCAGAACGGAGTTGGTGTGACGAAAAGTTACTTTAAAGAATAGAGAAGGACAAGCCCTCCGATTGGCAAAAGATTTCAAATGCTTTTATCGCAGTCGGGCGGAACGAATGACCGGATTTGAACATTACCTTAAATGGAGAAGAAGGCTGTAGCTGAGGCGGACTTTCCTGGCAGGTCCTGCAGGCTCACGGTTCCTGAAGCGACTGTCGGACTGACACGAAGTAGGAATACTGGAGGGTCTTGCACTGCCCAGGGAAGAAACTAGCAGCAGAGCAATGCAACAAATAAAAGGTGCGCTCCTTAAAACCTAAGCCGGGTCCGATCCTCCTGGCTATCCGGCTCGCTGTAGTTGTGCATAGCAAATTCGACTAGAGGAGAAGGCCTGGCTTGCCGTTTGGTGAACTGTTTGTTCCCACCAGCTCAGGGGGAGAATATTCCTTGCAGATGTTCCCTGTTGTCGAAGTTTGGAGATTCGGACACGCAGCAGGGCTTCGCCGGGAGGTTCATTCATGGTAGAGGTCCTCTTCTGTCAGCTTCTCTTTGGTTCTCTGGATACAGTGGCGACTCTGCCTTTTCAGTCCCAGAGACCTGCTTTTTATGCAGTTTTCCCCCATTCACACAGCCTGGCTGTCAATGACACAGCCAATCATACCAGAGTGCGACATGGGTCTCCAAGGAGACCCTGTGCAGGGAGTCTCAAACCACTCCCTCACATCCTGTCACCCTCAGACATTCAGGCGCCTAAGGAGGGCTTCTGTGCAGAAGCCCGCCAAAGGTCGGCAAACAAAGGAACCAAACCTGGTTTGGCCCGCAGAGTAAAACACGAGAAAGACTTTTACAAAAAGAAATGGCGAACAAACCCAGCTGGAACCGTATAAAAGTAAATATGGTCAGCGGGTTTAAGTTTGAGGCTACTAAGATAGCCTAAAACAATACCAAGGCTATTTAAAATAACTGTGGTAGGAAAAATAGGGTAGATACCACTGCCACCAGCCACAACTTAATGAAAAGGGAACGGAATAATGTTCCATGAGAAACAGACAAAAAGGGATAACTAGTAACCCTTTCCAGAACTCTATATAAGATAGTTTGTACTGGGTCTGTGGATTTAAAAAGACTAATAAAGTCAATGGCAACTGTACATGTTCTGGGAGACAGTAGTCAGTCCCAGAAAATGGAGTTTAAAGTGTGAAGTCTGAAAAAGACAACCCTGTGTCACTGCACTGAAGGTGCTGTATAACACAACACACAGTAAAAAGATGATGCCTATGGAGTAGGTGAGGCTCCACAGTCTATGAACACAAAAATGTTAAACACACACAGCAAAACACATGTTAGAGTGGGAAAAAGGCTCACACTCTTACCAGGTGAAAAAATGAAATCCAGCAAAGCTGCTGAGGGACTCAGTAGGTAAGGGAAATTTGCCATTTTGGAGAATTATCCTTAGCACCAGGCACAGTAGTTTAAGGATTGTATGTTCTTCTCCCTCACCTCCCCCTTCTTTCCTCCGTTTTTTTCTTACACTTGTAGTAGTAGTAAGGCCGCCAGGCCAAGTATGCTAGTCATTTTTGCTAGATCAGTCCTATTCAAGGCCTAAGAATGATGCACTCCTGTTTGATTGGCTAGGTGACTGTCCCGGCGGGATAGCCAACCTGCTGTGTGATTGACAGCTAGGCTGTGTGAATGGGGGAAAACTGCATAAAAAGTCGCCACTGGAATGAAAGAACCGACAAGGGTCTGACATAAGAGGACCCCTACAACGACTGGACCGCCCGGTGAAACCCTGCTGCAGGTCCGAATCTTCAGACTCCAACGACAGAGAAGATCTACCAGGAATCTTCTTCCCCTGAGCTGGTGGGACCAACCAGTTCACCCAACCTGCAAGCCAGGACTCCCTCCTGTGGTCGAATTTGCTGTACAGAGCTAAAGTGAACCAGATAGCCAGGAAGGTCGGACCCTGCTTGGGTTTTAAGGAGCGCAGCTTTTATTTGTTGCTTTGCTCTGCTGCTGGTTTCTTCCCTGGGCAGTGCAGGACCCTCCAGTCTTCCTACTTCATGTCAGTCTGACAGTCGCTTCAGGAACCGTGAGCCTGCAGGACCTGCCAGGAACGTCCACCTCAGCTACAGCTTCTTCTCCATTTAAAGGTAATGTGCAAATCCGGTTGTTCGTTTCGTCCAGCCGCGGTGAAGGTGTGTGAAACCTTTCGCCAATCTGAGGGCTTGTCCTTCTCTAATCTTTAAACTAACTTTTCTGACGACCAACTTCGTCCGGAACTCTTGGCAAAGACTTAATCGTGAAATACCCTGAACTGCGTGATCTTGAGCAAAAGACTTTTGTCCTATTGACTTTGGCACTAAGCCTTTTTGATTTGATTCCATCAATCTAGTTCCTCTTTCTAGATTGCCCTGCTTACTTACCTGTTGGTGCCGCTCAATTTTTACCTAACTTTCCCTCCCTTTCTAAATTACTGGAGTGCCATTTTTCTCATACTTCGTTTTGAGTTTAACTCGGCCAGAATCTATTGGGAGTGGTGTGGTGTGTTAAGAGTGTGATTTTTCAACTGCTTTATTTTAGGCAAATGTTTTACAACTGATATGTAAATAAACGTATATTCTTTCACTCAGTAACCTTGAGTCAGTGTTTGTTTGACTCATAGTAATTGCTGTCCTTTGTGTAACTATTGATACTGATCACTTGCTCTTGAGATAAGTCTGGCTGCTCAGCCATCGCTACCACTTTACTGTGTAGTACAGGCTTGCACCAAAGGTGAATTTGTACTGTCACTTGTAGTCTTAATTGTGTGTGGTGTTCCCAAAGGGTACTGCATATGATTCTGCCTAACACTGGTGTACAGTGGTGAGGATCAAGTATAGTAATTACATTTAGAGTGCTGCTATTACCTTTGATCAACTAACCACAAGGTAAACATCACTAAAAACCAATATTAATCCTGCCTGATATGGAAAGCTACAGTCAGGAGACCCTCCTTAGTTACACTGTGGATTACTTAAAAAATCTGTGTAGAGAAAGGAATCTCTCTTAAAGGCATACAGTCTGAATTGATTGTAAGGTTGTTAGAGAAACAAAGTCTGGAGGGTGTGTCTGAAATACCTGACCCCTCAGCAAATGCGGAAAATAATGAGGATGATAATGTGTCTATTATTGATGAGTTAGAGGAAATAGATGTGTCTCCTAATGTAGGCCTGACTGATCCCTTACCTGCTCATTAACCTCAAGCTTTGTCCACTGGGACCCCATCAGGTCCTACACTCAGTCCTGAATTCATTGCTCTAGAAAAGATGAGGCTTGAACCGGAATTCAAACGTTTAAATGCTCAAACTGAACAAAAGCACCAAGAACCTAAGCTCAGAGAAATGGAGTTGAATCATGAACTAGAAATTAAAAGGTTATCTCTTGAAAATGCTTCTCTCCCAGAGTCTTCTAGGTCTTCCAGTCCTAAGAGACCCTGGGCCTCATTACACGGTAGGCGGTGAGCCATGGCGCTATTAGCGCCATGGCTCATGCCGGTAAAATACCGGCACCGCCTTGGCGGAAAGGGGATTTACCGCCCCATTCCAAGGTTGGAGGGGCGGTAAATCCCCTTTCCGCCATTGCCCTTCCCCATTCCCATTTCTGCCCCATAGGGCTCTATGGGACTGGGGAAGGCGCTAATTACGGCACCGCAATTTTGCGGTGCCGTAATTAGCTCCGAGGTCCCTTAGCGGGTTGGATTTTAACACCTGCAAGAAGCAGGCGTTAAATCCTCCAACCCGCAAAGGGACCTCGTAGTACGGCGGTAAGGGTTAACGGTCACCGTTGCCATTAACCGTGACCGTTAACCCTTACCGCCGTCCGTGTAATGAGGCCCCCTGTATGCCTAAAGAAATTGTGGGTATGTATGAGGTTAAGCTTGATATTTTGGATTGGTTGGCAATGTTTGAATATGACCATGAGATTCAAGGTCTTACAGGAAATCAGTTGCTTCCCTGGCTCTTCTCTAGGCAATCCACTGTTGCATCTGATGTTGTAATGGAGTTGGGGGAGGTGGATAGGATGGATTATGGGCCTCATTACGACCCAGGCGGAGGAACATGGTGCTATTCTGAGGTTGGCGGGGTGGTAATTCCCCATGCCGCCATGGCCCTTCCCCATTCCCATTTTTGCCCCATAGGGCTCAATGGGAATGGGGAAGGCGCTAAGTACGGTGCCGCAAATTGCGGCACCGTACTTAGCACCAACGTCCCTTTGCGGGTCCCTACTTTGACGGCTGGTAAAACCAGCTGTTAAGGTCGGGTCCCGCAAAGGGAACTCGTAATTAGGTGCTGATAGGTTAACAGCGCCGCAGCCTTTTACGGCGCCGTTAACCCATTAGCGCCTGGGTCGTGATGAGGCCCTATGAGTGTATGAAGCTAGCTTTAATGGCTAGATTTGGGAAGACCCATTCGAAAAGCATGATGGTACCCCTTGGGCTACCTGGTTATGTGAATGTTTGAAAAACTTAGATGGTTGGGTTAAGGGTTACAGAGTAAACACTTATGAAGGTATGAGAAATCTTGTTATGTTGGAGTCAATTTATGATGCCTGCTCTCCTGAGCTCAAACAGCACTTGGCTGATTCTAAGGAGATAGATCCAAAGAAGTTAGCTAAGGCTGCTGACTTGTGGGTTGCCAACAGAGCTACTCACAAGGATTCTGGGGCAACTCAGAAGAAGGATGAGGGAAAGCAGCCAAAGAAAGATAACATGGAGAATTCTAATACCTCCAATCCAAAAGAGGGCCACAAACAGCAACATATAGTTAAACCACAAGGGAAACCAAATCTGGCTAGTGCACCATCTGGACCCAAACAAGATGGAGGTCAGTAAAGACCCCCATTCATCAAGACATTTGAAAAATGTTATGTTTGTGGGTCAACTGGTTATGTGAAAGGGGATCCCAGATGTAAGGGTAAACCTTCAGGGGTCCACACTGTCTCCTTAGCCTTCTCCCCAGAGGAAGATGTACCTATGGCACGTGGAAAATTTCACCTACTGGCTGATGAACCCATGAGAGTCTCAGCTAGTGCTTCTTTAGTGTCCCTGGGCTTGTGGGAACAACAGAATTTAGATGTCTATAATTCCATCCCAGATAATACTAAAGAGTATTATAAAGATAGTGTTCTTGTGAATGTACAGGAGACCCCGGCCTACAGAGACAGTGGAGCCAACATAACTGTGGTGGATTAATCATTTTTCAAGGTGGAGGATGTTGCTAAGGCACCCAAATGCCTCACCAAGTTAGCTGGATGCCCTGTGCAAATGCTTCCCCAGTTACCAGCTCTCATTCAGTGTAATGATATGACTGTCAAAATACCTGTTAGTGTGCAAAGTGAAGTGCCTGGGAGAGTCCTGTTGGGTAATGACCTGACAACTCTTGGAGTTGTGTCCAGCACCCCCAGGCCTCCGAGTAAGAGGAGACAGGAGCTCACTAGGCCTGCAAGGGAAAGGACCTTAAGAGGCTCTCCAGAGGAGTTGATAGGGGAAACTATCACTCCCACTCCACAGGAGTTGCTCACTGCTATTTCTGGAAAGAAAGAGGCAAAGGGGAAACCCAAGACCTCAAGGATAAAGTCAGACAGCACCCCTGTGCTACCAACAAGGACATCCCCAAGATTGTCCAAGATCACACCTGTGATCCCTCCACCTGCTGAGGCAGAGAGAGAGGTACAGATCTCAGAACGGAACAACCCTACCCCAAATTTAGATGCAATGGACTTAAATGGCTAGGAACAAATGACTCCCATCCTGCCCTGTCCTGTACCTAGACTGCTCCCCTCCCTGACACTTGTTTTGCTCTACCACACTCACTGTATTTTCTACTTACTTCTCTAATCCGACTGCAATATGTATTATACTTTGTGTGACCCCCAGCTCCTACCACTCTACTGTAACCTGGATGTGGTTGTAAATAATATGTCTTGTATGTATGCATATGTACCTTAAATGTTCTGTAACTAAGCTTTAAATGTACTTGTCCTGTTGCACCCAGCACCTAAGGGTTTGATGCCCATTACCAAATAAATAAACAAACAAACAAACAAACAAACAAGGCAGTCACTAGCTACTCTGACTCTGCGTATGTTGCCACAACAATACATTCTGGGTTATCTAGATGGCAGAGAAGAGGGTTTAGAAAATCTGATGGGATCCCTGATGGGATCCCTGTCCAGCATGCTGCGCTAATTTCATGATTAATCGACACATTAACATTGCATGTGGTGGTAGGGGTTGTTAAATGTGCAGCGCATACAATTCAAACTGACTTTGTAGCACTTGATAATAATTCTGCGGACCGATTGGCGAAGGCAGCAGCATATTTGCCCCTCACAAATATCCCAAAAATTGAAATGGTGTCCCAAAAGGCACAGCTGCCAATCCCATATACTGCAGTCCTCTTGTTACTAATTGGTGAAATACAGGGGAAAGAATCACAGGAGGAAAAGGAGCTTTGAGCGAAGAGGCGGTGTACACTCTCACTCACAGATTTGTTGTGGAGGCTGGACCTGACAGGGAAGGTAGTGATGCCCGTAGAGTTGCTTCTAGTAGGCTTTGGAGCAAATGCTTTTCCCACCAAATACTCCTGAGTGACAAATTGCAGCGGAACTTCAGGAGGATTGGTTTGTGCCCAACCTCTCTGAGCAGGTGAGTAGGTTTATTGGTAATTGCACCCTTTGTAAGGAATTCAATCCAGGAAATACTATGATGGCAGTAAGAGAGGTTACACCCTGACCTTCAGGTCCTTTCAGGGCATTCCATGTTGACTTTGTTGACATGACAGAGAGGTGTAGCACCTATTGTTATTTAATTGTGCTTGTGTGTCCATTTTCCAGATGCTTGAGGCTGGACCCTGCCCGCACCCTGATGCCAAATCAGAGGCCAGATCCTTGGTGAGGGAGGTGTTTCCACAGTGGGATATTTGTGAAGTGTTAAGGTACGGTAATTGGATTCACTTCCTTAATGCTTTGTTCACTGAAATGACTTCACTTTTGGTGATACAGCACATGTTCTGCTCGGTGTACCAACCTCGGGCCAATGGAATTGTGGAGCTTCTAAATGGATTGTTGAAAACCCAATTGTCAAAAATGTTTTCTGATTTGCAGAAGTCATGGCTTTATTTCCTTGCATTGGCATTTTGTGTTCTGCAGAATAAGCCTTGAAAGGACCATCACCTTTGAGGTGGTGACGGGTCGGTCTTAGAATGTTTACACCTCTCTCACCCGCACGCATAGGTACTGATGCACATAAGTCAGCAGAAATTCTGGGAAATGAATGTGGGGACTATCTTATCCAACTCAGCATCAGCAACCATTGTTACTCCCCACAGAGACGGTCTTTGTCTGCTCTTTTGTCCGTCGCTGGAACGAACATCGATTATACCGACACAATAGGGTCATCTTCTCTACTCCTATGGCAGTAAAAGTGGAGGGCATTAAATCATGGGTGCACATGATGTTCAGAGGGACACCAGTACACCACCACTGGTGCCTGAGGAACAGCAGTCTACTGATAATTAAGTTAGGTGCAATCTAAGGAATCAGAGTTCATTCCAGTTGACAGGGGGGGTGGAGAGTATTCGGAACCTGAGAACTGTTTTAAAGGATTATTTAGGACTTTTATTTTGTTTTTCACAAATTAAATTGACAATGGGCCTCATTACAAGGTTGGCGGTAAGGCAAAAATGATGCCGGTATAGTAATACCGGCATCGTTTACCACTTCAGTGTATTCTGACCCGGCAACCCGGTATTAGCGACACCCTAAATAAGGGTGCTGCTAATAGCAGCATGGGCGCGTACACGCGCCCCTTTGGGGAGCAAATACCGGCATGCCGGTAATAGGGGGACATCCCAACCCAAGCGGACATGCAAATACCGGCATCACAAAGCCGGTAATCACGGGCTGCGCGATGCCGGCCATACAGGCATCGCGGACCACCCGCAAACAGCAATCAGGAAACAAGCCAACTGCCACAGGTGCACACAATCCCCACAGGTGGAGGCAATGGAGGCTGGGCCAGTATAAAATGAGCACACCCACACACCACACCGCTTCCAACACCAAAATGCCACCACTAGTTGTTGCAATCATGGCGCTGGAGGAAATGCCAATACTGCTACAACTACAGCAACAACACCAACTACAACAACAACTACAGCAGCAACAACAGGCAGCACAGAAGAGACGCAGGAGGAGAAGGAGGATGAGACCGGTCCAGCAAATACCACCAGTGCAGCCAGCAGTGCCTCAGAGGCAGCCACCATTCCCTCGCACCAGACCCAGCCCATTCAACCTAACCCCTGAACAGATCCACACCCTTTATCGGTTGGATCGGGATACCATCACCACCATAGTGGACATGATACACAACGACATAGGCAGCCTCATAGAAATACGCACTGCAATCCCCCGCTACTAAAGGTGGTGTCCGTGCTCCACTTCCTGGCCACAGGCACCTATCAACACACAGTGGGGCAGCTGCATGGCATTTCACAACCACTTTTTTCACGTATGTTGAACCAAGTGCTGGATGCCCTCCTGAAGCATGCAAGCACCCACATATCCCTACCACGGACTGGCCAGGAGATAGCCAACACCAAAGTAGGCTTCCATGCACTGGCAGGCATGCCCAATTGTGTTGGTGCCCCGGACTGCACCCATGTTGAATTGGTAGCCCCCCATGCCATAGAGGCGGTGTACCGCAATCGCAAGCAATACCACTCCATCAATGTGCAGATGGCATCTGACTCCAGCAAGATCATCACACATTGCTGCGCCCGATATCCTGGAACAACACATGATGCCATGGTACTGCGCAACTGCACCCTATCCCGTCATATGGAGCTACATGCTGGACCACGTGCCTGGCTGCTTGGTGAGTTGCACAACTGGGCCATGGCAGTTCTCTGGGGTACTGATGTGTAGTAATGCATACTCCACCTGGTTGGGAAAGGGGTGGGGGGATGCATACCCCACCTGGGTGTCAATTGTCGGTGATTGGAGAATGCATGCAGAGCTAAACACTCCAGAGCTGAACCTCACAAACGGAACATGACACATCACTGGCACAAATTAAACAAATAATGCATATTGATGACAACAAGTAAGAGGCACAACCAGGCCACCATGGTTATGGCAAGCAATGCATGACTGTACAGGATGGCAACTGGGCCAGTGTGGCTAGTGTGACCATGCATAGAACTAACTGCTTGAATGGGAGGCTAAACATTGTCGTACTACCACAGTAGATCCGCCTCAGCATGCATGATTACACCCTGCATCATCTATTGAACGCAATCCAGACTACCACACCTCATAACAGTTTAGAATGCATCTAGGTGACAATTTTGCATACGTACAGGGACATGTGCATGTCCACACCAAATAGCTGCCGCCATGACTGTGCTTCCTGAAGGTGCCAGCTCAGAGTGACACACACCTATTTGTATTTGCTTGCAGGGGGCGGAGGATATCGCATGAGTCCGTGGCAACTTACCCCTGTGCGGAACCCGCAGAACAGCCATGAAGAGGAGTACATTCGTGTTCACACCCGTACCCGTGTTGTGATAGAGCAGACCTTTGGCCTGTTGAAGGCGCGTTTCCGCAGCCTACGCAGGTCTGGTGGGGCACTCCTATATAGGCCTGAGAAGGTGGCAAAGATCACCATGGCCTGTGTCATGCTGCACAACATGTGCGTCCAGAGAAATGTACCACTGCCACCTGACATTGACATGCATGCCCCGGGTGAGGATGATGAGGATGGAGACGGAGGTGAAGTAGCCCCCCTGCTAGTACATGATGCATGGGATGGCCATGCAGTACGCCAAGCACAGATTCACGAATACTCCTGACCCACATGGACTATGAAAGACATGTGTCAGTCAGACACTGGGCCAATGTGGACATGCACACAGGGAATGTTGGGAATTGGACACTGAACGCCGTAACACATTAAATGGATGCACACGAAAATAGCAATGTCCAGCCATGGATTTTTCTTATCACAACGTGTGTATTATTTACAACAGCAAAAATGTGCCCACTCCCCCCTCCTTAACCCCCCCCCAACAAACTCACAGACCCCCCAACAAACTCCCAGACCCCCCAACAAACTCCAAAAAAAACCCCCAACAAACTCCAAACCCCCCCCCAACCAACACCAATACCCCCAATTGACTCCAACCTTGTGTCATACTCCCATTGTCACTACTTCCGGGACTTCTTCCTGTCCGGAGACGGCATTTCAGTTTGCCTTGCACTCATACGTGTCTGGCGCACTGGGCTGGTGGGTCAGATGAAGCTGGTGTGGAGGTAGTAGGTGAGTCGCTGGCAGGTTCCACACCTCCTGCAAGCCGTGGCCACTGCATATGGAGCAGCATTGAAGTCATCACCTGTGTCACCGCCCCCAGGCAGTCCCTCATAAACCGAGCAGATGCATTAACAACGGCTTTGTTGGCTGCGATGGCCGCTGTGGTCCCCGCAATTGCTGTGGCAATACCCCACCTGGTTTCCCCCCGTCCGCTATGTAGTGGCGGAGTAGGTCTAACATGGCCTCCTGTCGGGCCTCCACCGTCGACAATCGTGTCTCCAGGGTTTTGGAGGGGGCTGAAGTGGTGGGTTGTGCAGTCACGTGGATGGCATTTTCGGGACTGTACTCCTCAGAGGTGGGTAGGTCACAGTCACGGAGGCAGGGATCAGCTTCACTGCAGGTGGGTGACTGCAGGTGTTGGGGTGAGGGGGTGGGCACGGGGCTCGGGTGGCCGGGCATGTCACCTCAGTGTCTCCCTCAGGCTCCACACTGGCATCAAGTTCTTCCCCAGTGGAGGCGGGTGCTTCCAGGGACTCCCCTTCGACAGGTGTGGGTGTGGCCTGCTTGGTCAGTAGTGTGTCAGGCACACTGGCAGCAGGTGTTGCTGGCTGTGTCCCAGCTCGCATAGGCACACTGGTAGTGGCTGTGGCCTGCTTGCCTCCAGCAGAGGTGGTGGTGGTGGTAGCCCTCTTCTTAGGGTGTGAGGTGGATGCCCTTGGAGTGGTTTCCTGGGTTGCTTCTTCTTCATCGGTGCCTGGGGGGTAGAAGAGATGCAGGGCATCAGTGATGGTGTGACATGGCAGAGGCATACGATGGTGCTGTTCATTATTCATTTGATCATGCATTCATGTCTTACAGGTGTGTCACGCAGGGTATTCAGAGGGGGCATGTTAGCATTCACTGCATGGCAGGTGGCATGCCGTTGATATGGGGTTTGTGTGTTGGGTTAAATGGGCACGGTCCAGGTATGTTGCCCGTGTGTAGGTTATGGGATTGGCACTCAGCATTCATTTCTGTGTGGCAGGGTTTGGGCCGCAATCTTGACTTGGGTATGTTGATGTGGGTGTAGGGACATGCATTGCCTTGCCTAGTCTCACATCCACGTCACTAGTGTTAAATCATGCTTTCCCCTACAGGGATATGCAGGGTCACTCTCCTCTTTCTGTGGATGATGCCGCACCCATCTCCATCTCTCTGAATCCCTCTATTGACTCAGGATCAATAAATGTGCTGGCAGTCTCCTCCCAGGGCATCAGCTTAGCAGGTGAATGTGGACCCCCACCTGTCTCCATGGCCGCCCTCCTGTTGCTCGATAGGATGGTTCGCACCCTCAAGCGAAGGTCGTCCCACCTCTTGCGGCAGTCACGCACGGTGTGTGGGGTGGTCCCCACGGCCGACACCTTCTGGGCAACCTCCTGCCAGATTTCCTTTCTCCTCATCTGGGCTTCTCGCTTCATATCATTGCTTTTCATTATGGCTGCATGTGCAGCCAGAGTGTCAGCAAGCATATTGACTCTGAAAAACGCTTCTTCCGCTGCCAGGTGGTCGTCTTCCGGGTAGCCTTGGACATCCTCAGGGTTTTCCAACACAGCACGACACGAAAAGACTGGTGGTTAGGGAGGATGGCAATGGATTGTGTTTTTAAAGATGGCCGCCGGCCCATTTCCCGTTCCTGCGCGATGATGTAATTTCCGGGTCCGGTTTTGCGAACCCGCTATTAGCATGGTGGTATTACCGGGCCGGTATTTAGGGGTTGCTCTGAGGCGGTGGCGGTATCGGCGGGTCCCGTGATGCCGCTATTTGGGGGGTTGGAGGGCCTTTAGCGGCATGCCGGTGTTACCATTACCGGCATGGGGGTCGCGCGTGCTCGCGCACTCGTAATCACAGGCTATTAGCGGGTTCATACGAGCACGGACCCGCTCTTACCGGCATGCCGGTAATGAACCCGTTTTTACCGGGCTACTCGTAATGAGGCCCAATGTGTTTAGCAGTATATAGAGTTATTTTCTTTTTTCTTTTTGGGTCATATGCATTGGACAAAATATGTGTACAGGGGGAAGGAACATTGGGTTATTCTGGTACAATGGATGCAGAAATGCAACAAAGTTTTAAAATCGATTTTCCATATGATAATTCTCATGGGACTTTAACAATTGTAAATGACACACACAGTTTTGCAGCTGATAACCTATGGTACCAGCACATGAAGAGAGTGGGGGGAGAGAGAGTAACTGAGGTTTGTTACATTCTCCCTCATTCCCCAAACCTCTGGTGTCCCTATATCATTTATTCCTAATGTGGTAGAAGTGGCAGATGCACGTTGTCTGGTGTATCAAGCCCTAAGCAGAATTCAAGGGCAGGTACAAGGGCAATCTGTAGCAGCTTCTGCCCTTCCGATCGATGAAGAATGTTCAATTTTGAATTGGGGAAGATCACAAAGATGTTGATTGTATACAAAGAGTGAAGATTAACCTTAATGGTGTGATTATTGGGATCAAGAAATGGAAGCAAGGGGTAATGAGTTGCAAGGCTGGAGTGATGGTGGGACTCTGAAGAACGGGTGCACAAACTAATTTGGAATGTGGAAAGGTTTGGAGAAAATTTGTGAATTTTTTTACATGGCTCAAGGGGCATGAGAAACCTGTTAAGATCTGGTTACTTACACGTTTTCTTCTGTGTTTTAAGGGTGATGGCACGGTGCCTGTGGGCACAAATCAAAACTGCAGCACCACTCTGCATATTGCTGATTTAGCTGGAGGTACGGTGGTGATTCTCGATTTATTCTGGTCATGTGGGCCCTTTTCATACAAACAATTACCTCTGGCCTGGAGAGGTGTATTCAGCATCACCACTTTGCACGTACCCATCTCTGTTGTCACGCAGAGCCACCTCACACTGTCTGAGTCAAAAAGTGTGCCCCATATATCCCCTGTGCCCCTTGCATCCCTTGTGTCATCAGACATGAACAATCTGCAATTTTTGCAGGACTCTGGAGAAACTGACTTACTGAGGAGATCGAAAACATCCAACAATTTGTCAGCAGCATCTTTTGAGGCTCTAAGAAACATTCATGATGGTTTCCAACTGTTTGGCCGTACTGAAACTTTTTTCTCCTCTCTATTGGCCCTGACGTGCAATCCTCCGTCAATGCAAAATGGCTTCAAATAACATGTTACAAAGTGCTATTATCTGTAAATTCCTCTGTTTTAGCGTTCGGTGCGATCAAAGAAAAATGTATGGCTTTGCATCTTGTAGCCCTGCGAAATCTCTACGTGATAGACCTCATAACAGCTTTGGAGGGTGGGGTGTGCCACAAATTGGTCAAAACTTGCTGCACATATATGCCTCCTAATGACTCGGATAACAGAACTTTGGCTCAAACCATTACTGAATTGCAAAATCTGAAGGAGGCCATGGAGAGGGAGGCGGGAATTACTGACAATACGTTTTTGGACTCTTTTCTCTTGGATGCCGTCATGGATGAACATAATCTTAAACGTACTTTCACCTGTTTTGATTTTTTCTTTAGTACTTTTTTGTTCTTGTAAGATATGTCTTTGATTCTGTTTGCCTAGGAGTACTGCAATGTTTCTTTTAACCCCGTCTAAGGCTAGGTATAGGACCAATTCTCTTCACATGGGCACTCAAACTGATTTTGGAATGATTGAAGGGCAACGTTTCCGTCCTTCCTCAGGTTGGACTGAATGTGTAGAACATTGGGTAGATTGCAGAACTAATGATGAGTCCAATTAGTAATGTTTAACGGAGGAATAGGGGAAAAATGGTTGTGAAGATTTGTTCCATAAAGATAGTAAGATTGATGATTTGGAAATTGGGTTGTTAGTTAATGGATTAACTAAAGGGGAGCATGTTGGGAAATCGGTAAAGTTTGAACTTTGCATTTCATACCACTGACTGGGGGGTGGACACATCATCATCATCATTTCTGTTCATTTTTGCAAATTGCTACAATTATTACAATATTTATGGTAAATGGGATAGGAGTTACATTTAGGTTACTTTGTGTTATTTTGTGTAGAGGCGATATATTTTTAGGTTGGCATGCGTAACATGCGTAACATAATGATGAAACATTGTCACACAGAGGGCCCCTCCCCACTCAGTTGAAGCAGGTGATCAATATGTGCACATGGAGTTTAGCTGTATGAATGGCAGTTATGAGAGGAGATCATATTAGGTATACAAATTCACACATAATGGTATACATGTATGAGAAGTATTTTTCAAATTCAGTAAATGATATGAAATAAATGAGGTGCGGTTGCAATGTGTATCATGGGTCTTCGAATTGTGGATTAATTAGAAGGGTGTTTTCGCAATCGTGCCTAAGGCTTACAAAGGCCCCCTCAGCAGTCAGGGAACAGGTTTTATAATTTGGTCAATGGGATGGCTGCGGTCAGTTTGCAGGTGGCTCATGTGCTGGAGGGCAAAGGGAAGATATGATCTCTGGTAAACAGGAGAGCTAATTGTTGTAAGGGATTGGTATTTGTGAAACACGCAGGGTTGTTTGGAACAGGTGGCCTCTCCCAGGGCACTTGCTTAGATCAGTAGTAATACATTTCAGGAGAGTGATTGTATTGTCAGAGAGTTAGCGTAACTCATTTGAATAGGAAAGGTCAGTAGTCATAAAAAATCACACACCTGACAGATTTGGGCAATGCGATGAGCTAACACGAATAGGTCAAAAGGGAATCTATGTGTCTTTCTCTCATCTTCATCTTCTTAGGTATTTTTGGGACAGGTCTGTGTTCTTCATTAATAAGAATTCAGTTGCTGTGTAATTAAGAGGCAAGACTGCCACCAAATACGGCAAAGTTTTTGGGAAGGGGTGTGTTGGAAATGTAAACATTGTATTTATATGTTTTTAGGGGATTGTGTCATAATGTGTCCTAATGTTTGTGTCCAATGAACTGTGTGGGTTTTATATTTCTCTGTACAGGGCAACCAATAATGATTGGGCGATGCCTATTATAACGCTATATGGGGGAGTGTATTAACTGTTGCAAACTGTATATAATGTGTTTTCTTTGTGTGGTTCCGGGAGACCAGGGTTAGTGTGAATGTTCGATGTTATCTAAGCCCCCACCTGGTCGTCTGTACAATAAACTTGCTTTATGGACAAAAGACGCACTTACTAATTCTAGAGGTGGGCCTAATGTGGGTAAAGGAGCGGAGCTAAAGGTCCACGCCTACAGAAGCCACACATAGGGCTCACAAGCACTGCTGATTTCCTGAGAGGGCGTTAAGCTATTGTAGCCTCAAGTGGATTTATGTTGGCAAAGATGCTCCTCTGTATAATTTAAAGCATGTATCTGTTTGTGTCATGCTTCCATAGGTGCCATAAGTGTATCCCAAGTGTCTGTTCACCAAACCAAATACAGAAAGAGCCGCACCGCCAGGAGTCCAACATGAACTCCTGTGCGGAAAACAAGTCAGAACACATGATAAAAAACAAAAAAGCACAAGGATATGGAGGCGCTGTCCCTCCGATGCATTTCCAGAAACACAGTCGACCCCCCAGACTGAGGTTAGGGTGCCTAATCTCCCACGAGATAGACACCCTCATCCAGACGGTCAACATACCTTCTGGAAAGGCCATCTGCATTATCGTGACTCTTCCCTGGTCTGTGCTCTATGGTGAAGTCTAGCCCTTGCAGGCTAATGGATCACCAGAGCAATTTCAGGTTTTCACTCTTCATCTGCATAAGCCACTTCAGGGGTTTATGGTCTGTTTGGACCTTGAAGTTAGACCTTGTAAGGTAGGTTTTTTTTAGTTTTTTTTTAATTAAAGTTGATTTAATCAAGAAATGTCTTCATTTTACAACAAAAATGAAAGGTTCCAAAAAACAGGTACTTCTATTACATCACTGATATATACATACTAAATATACATACACACATATCTTTTCTTTTATATTACACAAAATCAATCAATTCATTATAAATATAAAACTCTGCTAATAATAAATACTAAATCTGTCATTTACAATAATACAATCAAACAAAAATCACAAATTTTATCATAAAATAGAAAAAAAGGAAACAAGATCAGCGCTAGATGTTAGATAGTTGCATATAGTGGATCCTGGTGAAATTAAGAATTAGCAACATAAGCAGGTTTACAAGACAAGTCCAGACAGTGAAGATAATTAAGTATAGCATATCTTATTGCCTTCCACTCAGCATGAAATAAGTACTCCCAAGTTCTTTGTCGCGATAGTTCATAATAATCTTCAAACAAAGGTTTGAGATGGATGTATGGTTTAGCATTCAATTTTGGACATTCAGTGCATAGATGCTGGAGAGTCTCCATTTCCAAATTACAAAAGCGACATTGAGCATCTAATTTGGGGAGTAATTTACGTATATATGATAGTTCATGTGTTGGCCATAGATAAAATCGAAAGTGTAAATACTTATTCCTCTGATAGGAATTTGGGAATTTGACAAGATAACTCTCCATGGACCCATATCGTTTCAAGGCAAATGGATTTTTCTTAAACTTCTGATATCTAAGGCATGCTGTTTGTGTCTTAATCCAGTCGGATTCCCAGAGGCGAGATTTTGCTTTGTCAGGATTTCCACATAGTGTGTCTATTGAGAATCCTGCATCTTCTACTATCTTTTGGATTAGAAGGCGCCATGTACTGGGAAATGTGTCTGTTGAATTTAATAAATATGCAGCAAGTATCCCTAGGAGACTGAAATAGAGCTAGCCATAATACATTTATGGTAGAGGCTACACATCCTCCATTTGTATAAAGCATATAAGGATATCAAGCCTAGCTCGTGTCTTATTAGACAAACAGGTTCAGAATTGGCTAGACTAAGGGCTGCTTTCCAATGTTTGCCTTCAAGTCTAGTCCAATACTGATAGGATCTGTCCACATAGCCTTCAGACCCATAGAGAACTATGAGCCATTTTTTGTCTATAATAGATTAATAATGGCATTATTGAGAACTTGCAGTACCTATTTGTTATAATACGAGCTTGAGACAATGTTGTATTAACTTTGCCTTGAACATGAGTTTCATATTTCGAATTAGCTATTTGATTCGTTATCAATGTCCCCAAATATATATAGGTAGAGACAGAAGTTAAAAGCCCATTCTGCAATGGCCATTGTAACTTGGCAGTACTTTGCCTCACATTACCACATTGAATATTTTTACTCTTTGATACATTGATTGTGATACAATTCTTAATGGTGTACTTATTCAAGGCATTCAACAATTCACACAAGCTTTTAGGGGTCTTTGAAAGTAAGACCATATCGTCTGCGTATAGAAGATATTTTACTTGGTTGCCATTGATTATAGGTGGATCAGCTTTAATGCTTAGAAACTCTTTACCAACATGTGAAATTAAAAAATTGAACATCGCTGAGGCCAACCTTTTAGGCCGCGGGAAGTCGATATTGAATTTGACAGTAAACCATCACTTGATAATTTAACATGGATAGAGGTTGCAGAGTGAAAATTAATTATCCACTTAAGGATATTCCAAGGGCAGCCTCTATCCAATAATTTCTTAAATAATAGTTCCCGGGGAATCGCATCAAAAGCCATGCGAAAGTCTATAAATGCAATGGTTGATTGCGTTGGGTTGCCTGAGATTGAATACTGCATAATGTCACTATATTAATGGCCGTGCCAATGCCCGAAAGGAATCCTGTTTGAAACGGGTCACACAAGTTAGTCAAATCAAGCCAGGTGTTAAATTCCTTCAGGACCAGTTGAGCAACAATTTTCCCAGGGCAGTCAAGGAGGGCAATGGGGCTATATGATTTAGGATCACTTCTATTGCCCTTTTTTAAAATAGGCAAAATTATGGACTTCTTCCATGAATTTGGAATGCCTCCTACTATAAACACATGCTTAAAAATTAAGTGAAGTATTTAAGCCCACTCTATTGGATTATCTTTTAGGGTACCATTATGAAGTCCATCGGGCCCAACAGCTCTTGACCGACTCAAGGTTGCAATACAACAGAGAATATCTTCAATCTCTATCAAAAAGGTATACAATGAATTATGTCCCAAATTAGACCACTTGAGTGAAAAGGAATAGGGCGAGCTATAAAGATTACCAAAATAGTGCTCCCTGATGATGTGAAGCAGCATTGTTTAGACAGGCCCAAATGCCACTGTTGATTTTTTGATGATCTGTCGAAACATGTGTTCATTATCACGACAATACTGAATTGCACGTTGATGTCATGATGCCTACCCCCGGAGTACCAGGCCAGGCCCAGCACCCCCGGGAGCAGGCATCACGCCCCCGGGTAAAAGCCCAGCGGCCCTTTATAGGGGCTCTTTGGACTCTGTCCTGGCGCCGTTGGCGCCAGGCTCATGTTGGACATCAGTCCTGGCGCCATAGGCGCCAGGTTCATAAGGGGAAGTGTTTGGTGCACTTAGCTGAAGCAGACCATGCTGCACACTCACCTGATGCAGACCATGCTGCATGAAGAACCAAGCCAAATGAGGCTTAGGAGGGACTATTTTTCTGAAGGAACTATTTTGTTACTTGGGTGGGGCTGTGGAAGAATACTCACTTGGAACTTCCAAGGCTATTTAAGCCACGCCCGGACAGCCACACGTGCTTCGCGTTGTTCTGCATCCCAGCAGCTGAACGCTCACCGTGTCAGCTCCTGCACCTGGACTCCAGCCACGCCCGCCTCGAACCTGGTACACTTGTAAGGAAAGAAGAGAAGAGAAAGTTGAAAACCAAGAACTTATTCAACCTTCTTACCTGCATCCGGAATCTTCACGCCAGCATTCCTGAAGGAAGACTTCCATTTAAAAGCACCGCGTTGCCCGCTGCAGCGCCGCGCTTCACTCACCTGTTCCCGAGACGCCGCCCGGCTCCATCGTGGCTCTCAGCACCAGTCGCCACATCTCTGCACCTAGGGGAGAGAAGAAGAGACAAAAGGTGAGCAAGGGAACACAAGAGGAAAGCCGAATTTTCAGCCATATTACTTACCGGCTTTTCTTGGTGAACCATTCCACATCTCGGGTCGGCGCCGCATCTTTGGCAGGTACCGCACCCCGGCCCCTATGGGGAAAGGGCAAAAGACATTACTGGGGAATTATAAAGACATTTAGAGGGGTCGCCCTCATCACTAACTCACCTGATTTTACCACCGGCAATTTAACCCCTCAACGCATCGCCTTGGTTCTGCACCTGAAATAAAGGACAGATCACAGTTAGGAGAAACAACATAAAAGGAGGCTCACACTTGAACTTTTGCATCTTCATACTTACGGTGTATCGCTCAGAAAAGTCAAGTGGATTTGCCAGCGCCATTCTGAAAACCAGTGAAGTAACTGGACAAACGCGCGCCCCTGCACCAGAAGCAGGATGGAGAGTTCATCCTTCCAAACCATAAGGTGAGCTTAAACCGGGGGGTTTTGGAGGAAGTCAGAGGAGAACGAAGGGGGAAAGGGGGGAGCAAGCACACTATTCAGCAGACAGTTAATCCCCTTTCTCATCTGCAGAAGGATATTCCTACGGGCCAGACAAGCAAGATTTGGGGGTCCTGTTCAATCGTTGGTCCGAATTCTGCGCATCACGCTTGAAGAGGCCACAGCAACCCAGACCAGCGCCTCCGTGGGAGCCAGGTGAGCGTTACAGTTGATCTTTTAACCAGACTTCATAGGCCTGTTTCAGTTGTTTTGTTATTATGAATCTTGTTATTTCATCGAGATGCTTTAGATTACGCAACATGCATCTCATTTTAGATTTATACTGTTTACGTCTGGATCAAAAAAAATGTAAATGATTAATCCTATAGTTGGCGTTTGGTGAATTATGATTCCTAAACAGCTGCATGAGATGGACATAGGAGTCAGATCCATCCTTGCAGGGAGATTTACAAGTCTGCTCAATGCAATCTCGTAGGCGAGTCAAGGTCCTAGGATTCCAATGTAGGCGAGTACCTCTGTTATTAACAATTGTATTCGAAATATAGATGTTCATCTCAGCTTCAGACAGGGATAGTGGCAATTCGAGACATACTTGCAACATACTATGGTCGCTAAGATCTGTATCGATCACCTTAAATGAGACTATATGATTCAATAGCTTAACATTTACACAGACATAATCGAGAATTGAATGTTGAGATCCTCTGTTCCATGTAAAGCGAGGAGGGAAATCGCCCACAATTGCTCCATTCAGCATAATAAATCCCCTTTCCTTCCTCATGAGGGTCCATGCTGTTTCAACATCTGGGAGATCTACAGTATTCTCTTGCAATAGATGTAAATTTAAATCACCCATTAAGATGGTATAAGACAAAGGGCCTCACCACGAGTTGGGCGGTAACACCGGCTGTAACACCGGCGGTATTAGCCCTACCGCCAAACACCCCGGCGCTATTAGCGCCGGATCACGGGTTTGGCGGTAATGGAATTCCCCATTCCCCACTGAGCCCATTCGGGAATGCCCCATTCCGGATTGGGCTCAATGGGGAATTTTCGCGCTCTTACCTCCGGCGGATTTTCTGCCGGCGGTAATAGCGTGAATTTTTGGCGCCTTTCCACCCAGCTCAGTGCTGGGTAGAAATCCGCCGAAGCCCTGATTTGGCAGACACTTAAATCCGGCGGTAATAGCGCGACCGCCGGATTTAAGGGTTACCGGCAAACTCGTGATGAGG
Source organism: Ambystoma mexicanum (assembly GCF_040938575.1). Classification (NCBI taxonomy): domain Eukaryota; kingdom Metazoa; phylum Chordata; class Amphibia; order Caudata; family Ambystomatidae; genus Ambystoma; species Ambystoma mexicanum. The sequence continues at coordinate 88,444,376 of NC_090931.1, read as the reverse complement.
CCCAAAGACTGGTCCTGGAGTAAAACATCCAGGATATTTGACAGGTGATTAAAAAATTGATTTGGTGTAGTTGTATTCTTGCTCCGATATATATTTACAATAGCAAACGAGATGTTACCTCTTTAAACTTTCACTATTTGAAAGTAAGGGGATGGAGTAGTGCAAGATATACAGACAAGGCCAGAGATTTTTTTAATGGCCACAAGTAATCCACCCATCAGACGACCCAATCTGTGTTTAAGGGCAAGTATGATGTGAATAACGTGAGAGTCCCATACAAGAGCAAAGACTAGCCATGTTTCTTGAAGAACCACGATATCTTGTTCACTTAAGGCATTTTTCATCGAGTTAACAAGATGAGAATAGCCCTAGTGTTCCATGATGTAATATGAATAGTATCTTGCTGGCTCACTTGTTGTTATGCATTCAAACTGTAAGTTTGCATTGCTTGAGAGTAGTTTGATGTATTTTGAGCATGTGTAGGAATGACAGTTGAGTTAGGATTATAGATGTTAATTAGAGTTTTTGAAGATTATAAGATAGTACTCTCAGAGGGTTGGAATAACAGAAATCCTAAATCAAAAATGGCCATTCTGGCTTGCCACAGTATATTAGCTACGAGCCCAAAACGGACATGTATTCTAGCTTCATAGAGATTATTCTCGTTGGTGAATTCCACCAAGTCAATATCAATTGAGGACAGCTTCTTCAGTGACAGTATTTGAGCACATATATTCAAAATGCTGGCGCGATTAAGAACATATTGAGGGGCAGGATGCTCTCGACATTTTATTATCAGACAATGTGGCTGTGTCTTTTTATGAGCATTTTCCAACAGCCTTGGTGTCTTATTTTGAATATGTTGGCTACCTGAGCCCAATATCTGCCCCATCTTAAAAGACGGAAGATTTAGACTTTAATGGCTGCTGATCAACATGTCTCTCCAGGGTTGGGCCAAGCAGTAACCTCTCTACATTAGGGAATTGAACTGAATGAGGATTGTCTCCATTTTGGGACCTAGTATGTACTTCTGAGAAATAAGCATCCATAGCTGTTTTTATGATATCTCGCAGATCTTCGGAACTCGGATAGTTCTCAACATTAGGGATTTGAGGAGTGGTAGAAATGCTCAACTCGGTATGACTTATCGAATTAGGAAGATTAGATGTAATACAATTCTTATTATGCCAAATGTTTGTTTGCTGACATGAGGATTCAAGGGGCACTTTGCTCCACGCATCAAACGATTGATTGCCCTGAGTTGGATAATGATTTGGGGCAGTTGATACAGCAGCAATAGGTAGCCTCACAGAATCCGCTTCCAAGGATTTTTGGCTCTCATAAGCGGCTATTGAAGCACAAATGTCTTCTCTTAATAAGTCTTTTTTTACAGAATCTTGTTGGCCTAGAGCATGAGAAGTCAGTACAGAACGATTAGTCATGGTCTGCAATGACTTAGGGGAATCACTAACAGGATTCCAAATCTGCATAGCTGAGGCATCATCATGGATTGTCACGAGGTGTCTCCGGGATGCGGATTTAGCAGGTAAGGACTTTTCCTTCTTCTGTTCTCTTCTTCTGTTCCTTTGCAGGTGATCCAGGATGCTGGCAGGCGTGGCAGAAGTCAGGATGCAGGAGCAGACACGGTGAGCGTCCAGCTGCTAGATGCAGAACAACGCGAAGCACGTGTGGCTGTTCGGGTGGGGTTTAAATAGCCTTGGAAGAAGTTCCAGGTATGTATCCTTAGTCCAATCAGGTATGTATCCTTCCTCGACCACGCCCGGATGGTAAATTAGTCCCACAGGTAAAGTAGTTCCTTTCAGGCCTCAAGGAGGCCGGGATCCTGCAGCATGGTCTGCATCAGGTAAGTGCACCCAAGCACTTCCATAATGAGCCTGGCGCCTATGGTGCCAGGACTGATGTCTTTTATGAGCCTGGCGCCATAGGCGCCAGGACACTGTCCAAAGGGCCCCTATATGGGGTTGCTGGGTCCTTCCTTGGGGACTGGATGTCCGCTTTCGGGGACGCAGGGCTTGAACCGGCTCCCCGGGAGCGGGCATCATGACAATATGGACAACGGTCAAATTCGAGATTCGATTAGGCACTGGAGATGGAGGGGGGACCTTAGGGTGTCACTGATTGGCATTCACTTCTTTAGAGCAATAGGCACGAATATAAGTTAACCAGGGCAGAGTGTGTGTGCCCTTTTTGCTCAGGGTTCCCCCAGCCAGTGAAACTCGCTTTATTTCCACCATTGTCAGTTTCTCCCGGGTTAATCTCGTTGGGCCTTTGGGAATGGGAGACGGCAAAGGCACAGATGGCATGCCTGTTTTTAAGGTATATTTGGATGTGACCATGGTCGTAGTTTCTAAGCAACCAGTAATTATCTAATAACAAAAAGGATGGTAACAATACCGTGAAAAAGGGTAGCCCCCTACTCCCGCTCAACAGCGGGACCGCGAGATAGCAATTCCACTTGGCAAATCCACTTGCCCGAATGCGCGTGCGCGAATGCGCGTGCGTAATGTCTTTTATGTGAATTGGCTCAACTTGTCTGGGGGCGGGCTGAATACAGCTGTAGGGAAAGCAAAATAAACACAGTAAATCTCTCGAAATGGCGGATAATGGCAGATCAATTGGCCGTTGCTAGGGACGTTGCTAGGAAAGTCCTTGATTGTCGAGCTCTCAACCAATTGCAACAATGTCAAGGTGGTCGTACCTAGCCAATGAGAAAGGCTCAAAGTCGGCAGCGTTGGAACGCTCGAACCTCGCACAGCGGTCCGGGAAGCTTCGAGGAAGAGTAGCAGAGCGGGACAACGAAACAGCAATTCCACTTGGCAAATCCACTTGTCCGAATGCGCGCAAACAAACCCTGTAAGGTAGGGTCTAAAACGCCTAAGGCTCCAAACTATACTGAAACATTCCTTTTCAACAGTAGCCCACCTAAATTATCTACCCTTGAGTTGTCTACTGATGAATATGATTGGATGTTCCCCCCCTTTGACATCTAACTGGGACAAGACAGCTCCAATTCCGGTGTCGCAGGTGTCAGTTTGAACGATAAAGGGCTTGCTGTAATCAGGCACACACAACACAGGTGCCCTACACAGACTTTCCTTCAAGCCATTGAAGGCCCTCTGACAGTCTTCAGTCCAATTAACCTTCCTCGGTTGTTTGGGTGAAGTCAGAGCTGTCAGAGGTGCAGCTATAGTTCCATTGTCTGCCATGAAGTTGTGATAATTCCCAGTGAGGCCCAAAAAGGCTCTCACCTGAGTTTGAGTAGTGGGAACCTCCCAGTCATGTACATCCTGTACCTTACTGCGGAGAGGTTGGATTTGGCCCCCTCCTACCTCATGACCAAGATACGTGACTTTCCCTGAGCTATCTGGCACTTGGTGGCCTTGATAGTGAGATTAGCCCTTTTCAAGGCCTGCAACACCTTATCCAAGTGAGTCAAATGCTCCTCCCAAGTGGATCTGTAGACGGCAATGTCATCTAAGTAGACGACACAAAAGGCTCAAGCCCATTGAGCGCATGATTGACTAATTGTTGGAAAGAGGCAGGTGCATTCTTCAACCCAAAAGGCATGCCTCTAAACTGGTAGAGCCCCTCAGGCATTGAAAATGCAGTATTTTCCTTGGCATGGTCCGTCAGACCTATTTGCCAATAGCCTGAGGTAAGGTCGAAGGTGCTCACAAATTTGGCAGCACCTATGGTGTGTACAAGCTCATCAACCCAGGGCAATGGGTGTGCATCAGTTTTGGTGACGGCATTGACTCCTCTGTAGTCCACGCAGAACCGTCAATCAATGGTGCTGGCCTGGGAACTTGCCTTGGGGACAAGGACCACTGGAATGGACCAGGGACTGGTTGAGGGTTCAATAACACCCCGATCCAAAATCTTGGCGACCTCAGCCTGGATGTTGTATCTGACATACGGTAGCACCTGCTTTTGACAGGCACATTGTCACCAGTGTCAATTTCGTGCCTACACCACGGTGTAAGGCCTGGTGTCAGTGAGAACAGAGAGGCACACTGCCGGAGCAAAGCCCTGAAGGCCCTCTGTTGCGCTGTCGTCAGATCTAGAGAGAGATGCTCTCCCTCCACTGAGCCCTCCTGAGGGTTGCTATGTAGCAAATCAGGAAGGGGCTCACTCTCATCCTCTTCTTGCTCAGAATTCAGCAAGAGACATGAGACTTCGGCTCACCTATGGAAAGGCTTGAGCCTGTTAACATGGAATACCTGTGGGGCCACCCCAGGCACTCCCAGGTCAACCAGATAGTTGACTTCGCCCATCTTGGAGATCATCCTGAAGGGTCCAGTCCACTTATCGGCCAAAGCTTGGTAGGCTCCATCACAAGGATCTCCTGACCTGGAGTCCAATCCACTTGCGAGGCTTTAAGGTCATGCAAGTACTTGTTCAATTCCTGGCTGGCCTTGAGATTCTCCGTTACCTGACCCATCATCTGTGTCATCCTCCATCTGAGGCCTCCATCTGAGGCCTAACACATAGTCTCCCACTTGCATGGCGGCACTAGGAGGGGTGGCCTCCAAACCTTCTTGGATCAAGGCAAGGGGCCCCCTCACGCGATGTCCAAAGAGTAACTCAAAGGGGCTTAAACCAACACCCTCTTGAGGTACCTCTCTGTAAGTGAACAGCAGGCATGGTAGGAGGAGATCCCATTTCCTCCTTAAGGGCTCTTCCAAAGCGCCTAGCGTGCCTTTGAGAGTTTTATTAAATCTCTCAACCAGACCATTGGTCTGGAGATGGTAAGAAGTGGAGAACTTGTAGGTTACCCCGCACTCTTTCCCATGGACTAAACATGAAGTTGGAGAGACAACCTCCTTAGGGAATCCAATACAGGTGAAAATGCCCAGGGGAGCCCTGGCAACCACCTTGGCAGTAATAGTCCGAAGTGGTAGAGCCTCAGGGTACCTGGTGGCATGATCAACAAAGACCAGGATGAATCGATGTCCACCTGAGGTGAGAGGGTCAAGGGGACCGACGATGTTGATGCCCACCCTCTCAAATGGTGTGCCAACCACTGGCAAGGGCTGCAGTCGGGCAATGACACAGTCTCCAGTCTTGCCAGAACACTGACATGTTGGGCAGGTCCCTCAGTGGGACTCCACTGATAACTCCCATCTGAGGCCAGTAGAAATGGGCAGAGAGCCTCTGCTTAGTCTTCTTGGTATCAAGATGACCAGCCAGGGACACCTCATGCGCCCACTGCAGCAGGAAGGGCCGGTAAACCTGGGGTACCACCAACCTCTTGAGGGCACCAGGTTCAGGCTTAGTGGGCTCACTAACAAGGAGCTCACCCTCTCAATAGATCCGGAATGTCCTAGACACTTCTCCCTGTGCCTGGGGCAGGGACTGATTCCTCAGACCCTCGAGAGAGTGGCACTCTCTGTGTCCCCTACAGAAGTCCGCCCGGGATGGTCCCCCTTCAGCCAACAAGCATTGCAGGTCGTGGTGGCCCTCCGGGTTGAGCACCTCTCCCGCCGAAGGGCCTTCTGCCTCGTCTCCCTCAGGAGTTGAGTTTGGTATTACCACTGGAACCAGCCCGTCCGGAGCATGAATCCCAATGAGTGATTTAGGAAGAGAAGGAGCCCCCTTCACAGAGGTGGTCTTCTTGTTCTCCGTCTTCTTGCCTTAGGCCTCGCCTTTGGCTCGGGTACCTGACTCACAGCCAGACCCTGTGTCACCTGTGACCTAGTGACAGCAGCAGCAGTCATGGGGATACCATCTGAGATCAACCCCAACTCTACTAGATCACTTTCTAACAAAATGTTAGCAGGATAATTGTCCTGAACCAGGACATTACGCTTTGCCGTTTTGTCTCCAATCGTAATGTTGACTAAAGCTACAGGCGATTATTTGGGAGGCCCAGCAGCTAACCTGGTGGTTCTCAGAGGAGCTCCTACATAGTCCTCTGGCTTGAGCAGGGTCCTGTCCACCACTGTCATGCTTGCCCTGTGTCTCTCCATTCAGGAGGACACTTCTCAAAAACCTGCAGGTGTTCTGTGGGATTGCCACCAGTACTTCTGCGTACTGGTCCCAGGCCCCAAGGGACACTAGAAAAATCTCTACAGGAGCACCGAATGTGATCCCTGTGGAGGAGGGGAGGATTGTGGCCTTCACCTCAGGTACGGAGTAGGGTAGGTCAGGCTGACAGCCTGGACTCCAAGTGCCTTACCTTTACACTTGGGGTCACCCCTCTTGTGGTCCAGAGCCCCACAGTCCCAACAAGTGCCAGGAGTGCAGGGTACGGTACTTGTTTCACTGGGACCCTGCTTTGCAGCAGGCGGACCACTACTCTTACTCCCACCCACAAAAGACTTATCCCCACTAGATTTTTGAGTCTAAGGAGAAGAAGGTTTTGGTTTACTTGACTGTGATTGCTTTTGGGACTCCTCAGCCTTCTGAGAGGTCCCATTTTCTTTGTCCTTGTCCTTCCCACTGGAGTCCTTAGGGGACACCCGGTGGGAGAACCACTTGTCAGACAGCCTGGCCAGCCTAAAGGGATCTAAAATGTACTGGTCAGCAACATAATGACGAAGCTCTGGTGAACAGGCTTCCGCAAAATGCTCAAAAAACAAACGGTGTGACAATTCAACAAATGTTTTTACTTTGTAACCATCAATCCACCCCAGCACGTTCATGTGCTCAGCACTCACCCAGTCAATCCAAGACACATTCTCTCTTTTCTTAAAATCCCTGAAACTTTTAAGGTATTGGCTAGGTGTCTTGCCAAACTTGGCAATCAAAGCAGACTTCATGCACTCATACTGACCCCTTTCTTCCACACTCAGTTTCAGAATACAGTCATACCCAGTCTGAGGCACTCTGCTTAACAAACACTTAGCCCAATCCCTCTTATCAACATCATGAATTGCACAAGCGATCTCAAATGCTTAAATCCATTGGAAGATATCAGAACACTCCACATACACACCAACCAAAGCTTTCATTAACTTGGTGGCTGGGGACCTCACACTCTCAATTGGCTTCGCTGAAGTCTTCACTCTAGCTTTCTCTAGCTGGATTCGCTGACATTCAGTGTCCTTGTCTTTGAGTTCAAGATCCTTATTCTTGAGTTCCACTTTCTGGGCCAACTCCAAATTCTTGAGTTCAGCTTCTATTTCCAAATTTCGGTATTCAAAGACCAATTTCATTCTTAATAACTCAAGTTCCAAGGCATTCCCTGAAGAAACATTGCTGGAGGTCGGAACAGAGGCAGCAGGAGTGGTGGTGTTCCCAGAATCAGATTCAACAACACCCCCACTGGTAGGGCCCTCATTGGTTACATCCCCCCTTCAAGAGTTTCACAATCAATCTGGTAGTCCGCCAGGGCAGCTATCAGCTCAGCCCTACACTTATCCACAAAGTCTAACTCCCTGGCTTTGCAAGCACTCTGGAGAGCCTCTAAGCTCATTCGAGTTAATTTACCATTTGCAATAGATTCCATTGCTTGTAATGTAGTTATCTTGTACACAACTACACCTCAATTTAACAAAGTGAACATATTTTGTAATTGGCAAGGTTACACACTGATTCTTAAAACCATAAGCATCCGACCACTGCCACCAGTGTAAAGGACCGGAGGGGGTGTCTGTAGTCCTGCTCTCTATATGGTAAAGGAGAGGGACAGAGGACCCCAGCCAAGATTCTCTATTATTGGTATCAATGGATGAGCAATCAAGGCCTAGCTTCTCAGGAGGTGATGCAGACTGGTTTTTAAGTTCAGTGTAGTCCCCAAGCACCCACAAAGGAATGTCCACACACTGTATTAGTTAAAAAACAGTCTTTATATAAATAAGGTTCAAGGGCATATACACTATCACGATAATACACTCTGTGCTCCGACAATTCTAAAATGGTAAATATATACAGTTCTAGGTGGTACCACTATTACTCTGATTCCATTCAAATGCATCAACTTTACTTAGTTAAAATAACATACGAATCAACACAGTAAAACGATTTCAACCATAGATTTAGGAGGAAGAAAAGTTGGTTAGAAAATTGGCAGAATACTGACCCCTACCACTAGACACAGTTCTCTATGAGGAGCCCCCCACCTGGGCAACCTGTAAATGAAGATGCACCCAGTCCATATATTGTCTATTAAAGTCTTATCTTCTTCTATAGTTCTGCAACCCAAATGTACTTTGCGTTGGAGAATTCTTCATCAGGGAATGACAGGCCCTTCTTGAGTGAACTCCCTTTCAGGCAGGAGCCATGGGTCGTCGAACTTCCGAGATGAAGAAAGGGTGAACGTGGTCAGTGAGGGAGGCTTTGGTTCTTGTGGTGCTCGTTGGCGAGTGATCGAAAATATCCTGCAATGATGATCCCTCATAGCTCGGGAACAGGTCTCCCTAACAGGTCCTCTCGTGGATCAGTTCTTGAAGGCACAGCAGCTTTCAAATTACACAGAAGGGAACAGCGGTTAACCTTCTTCTTCCGGCTCGGCTTCGAGAGTAAGCATCAAGTATCAACTTCAGCTTCTGAACGATTTCTAGCAGTAAGAGGCCCCCAGATATACTGTTGATCTCCCATTCACTCTGCTGGGACACACTCAGGCAACCAATCACTCAGAAGGGCATTCAGCAGTCAGTCAGCCAATCAGGCACACAGTGTATTCAGACCATTATACTCCCTCTCAGACACTCACAACAAGGAATGTGTATTTGGACAAGTACCCAGCCATTCAGCACTACACACTGCATTTATAGCAGTTTCGGGCAGAGCTGTCTCAGTCATTGTGTTTCATACCAGAAACCAGACATCCACAACAAGAAATGCGTACTCGTTACACACTCCATTCACCCAGTTCCCACCCCATGGGCGTACCCACAATATACAGTCATTGGGAAGGCTCCAGCCAGTCTGGTCGGCACTTCTCCACATTACCATATATGGAACTTCCACCCAACAGCCAGTCAGGGAGAAGGGACAGAGTCAGGGCTTCCCCGGACTTCGGGCAAACCAAGGTAACAGGCGATGGAAGACAAGAGGCCATGGGGCCATCTTATCTCCATCAGGAATTTACTGATCCCAATGACAGGGATTGGGCATCCCAAAATGGAAGATGCTCGGGTCACCTGTCAATTCAGCATGAAGCTGCCACCAGCCCGTACCCTGCTCTGTGGGCCTCACACAGGTGCCCAAAAACATACACTAGGATTACAGGGTCGTACTCCCACCCATGGGTGCCATAAGGGTATCCCAAGGGTCTGTTCACCAAACCAAATACAGGAAGAGCTGCATGAACTCCTGCACGGAAAACAAGTACGAACACATGATAAAAAGCAATAAAGGACAAGGATACGGAGGCCCTGTCCCTCTGATGCATTTCCAGCATCACAGTATACCCTATAAACCTGAGATCAGCATATGTTTTCTGTTTGCCTCAACTTGGAGCCCAGCTGTTACCCTATTAGACAACATAACAGAATGAAACATCTGCTTATATTTGTTCACAATGACAGGTGTTAAAAGGGCAGACGGGCATTGCAGACTCTGAGCATTCAGCTGAGATGTACACATACAAATATAAGTCAACCATGGTATTTTATTTTAAGTTTTAATAATCATGTGTGTTAGTCTAGCTTTTGGGTTAGACCAAACCACCAACCAGTGTAAGAGAGGGGCCATTTGCCACTTGTCACCAATGTGGGGGATTCCAAGTTCATTATGTACGGCGTAATTAGGTGCCGAACTAGGTAGACCAAGCAGTTGGTTTAGAAAGTGTTTTCTATTATTTCAATTGGGGTAACATTTTCCATGTCCCACAGGGCTGCCCCATAGTTAGTTGCGGCCTTTGTTTTGAGCTCTATTCACCTCCAGAAACATTTTGATTGGTTGCCCTGAGCACATGTTCTTAAAGCGGGATAGACCCCGCAAGGCCTGCCTCATTTTAGAGCACTGCTTTTCCAAATAAATATTAAACAAACAAACAAACAAACAAACAAACAAACATGTGTGAGGTCCCCCGCCAATTCTCAGAAAAGGTGATTCCAAGATAATCAAATGTGTCTACTCTAGGGATTATTTCGCCACAGCTCCACATTTTTAATAACATTATCAAGCTAGCACCTCCACTTGAGCAGACCATTACTGTAGATTTTTGGGAATGTACTGCTAGCCTAAGGTTTGACATAAATGTGGTATAGGCATCTATTAGAAGTTGTCAGGCAACAGGGGTGCGGGCAATCAAAACTGTGTTGTCTGCATAGACCAACACGGGGAGCGGAAACCCACCCATCTTAAGAAAATCAGCATTAGTTTCCACGAGTGCCTGATATGGGCCATTAATGTAAAGGGCAAATAGCACACACACCTGGCGCACTCCCAAAGCCGCCTCAAAAATATCTGTGCATTGTCCTTGTTCACCAAATCTCACACACATGGATGATCTGAAGCACTTTAACCAGCTCCTCTGGGCAGCCCATGGAACTGAGACAATGTGATCCATATTTGTTTGAACCGCCTTGATCTGTGTAACCGCTGAATCAAGCTTAGCCCATTTCACTCAATGCTTACAGAAGGGATTAACTTCACAGTGTTCCAAATGCGGATAGTTAGCGGATGGCACCTCGGAATAACCTACCCTCAGTACCAGCCTCATAGGGAGATGATCACTATAAAGTTCAACTAACACTTGGAAGTCCAAAATTAGAGTCCAGTGCTTTAAATGAATACAAAAGTAATCAATAATGGATGAGTCTTGGATACCCACAAATATGGACTTCCCAGGTAAATCTAATCCCATAAAACCATTTAGGGGCCGGATGCCCCAGTCCACAAACCAAGTGTTGAACTGAAGGCCCCTAGCACACATTGTCTGGTCCGACAATAGGGGTGTTGGGATACCATAGGCAAAATCTTCACCCAAGTTCACCAATTTGCTAATCATCCCCTTGCCCAGTTTAGCGTTAAAGAACCCACCCAAAATCACAATCCTGTTTTGAGTCCCCAATGGTATACAATCCGACTCAGAGTTCTTTCAGCGCACCTGGGCACCCCTTGTTAAGCACGTGTGGACTGTTATAAAAATTCACCAGGAACAGTTCCCGACCCTACTCAGGCAGAGCTCTCACACACTGTAGTGTCAGGTTTTTAGTTTCCCACACTGTTAGCTCATAATTTAGGGAAGGCTTAAGAAAAATTGCCATACTCCCAAAGCAACATCCTCTCCCACCCTTCTTAGCTGCAATACATTTTGAAACATAACCATCTAAATATATTGGGGTCAGAGCCGATGTTTCCTGCAAAATAATTATGTCATAAGGCGTGAAGAGTGACACTATTTCCTTCTTCAGTAGATTTTTCCCTTGCGCCAGCAATGATCCAGCACACGACTGATAAATCTGACCATGTGAGGGTGACCGCATGCTCACTGGTGGGGCAATGCCCTATACCATCTTTTACTGACATTTCAGAGTCCAACGCCCCCCCTCAGGGCCACTGGTCAGTCCAACTCCTCGATGTCCGATAAAGCCTCAAAATGGTTTGCCATGACAATAGCCCCCCCCTCCTTTCCCATGAGTTGTTCTGGCCCCTTCCTTGCACAACCCTTTTCCCCCTTTGTAAGTTAGGAACCTCCCACTCCTGTTGTGTCATGCAGCGTGCTACCTGTGGCGGATAAAAGGCTACTAAAGGAAAAAAGGCTTCCTGGACCACCACTCTGGATTGAGTGAGGAGACCAGGTATTCCAACATAGCCGGGGCGGTCATTGAAATTATTACACAATCTCCCTACAACCATTTTTTCCCCTTACCAGCCCAGGATAGCCTTCTTGCCATTAATATGCCGCTGGGATTAATCTTCATCCCTGGTAATTGAGAGTTAATCCATTGGTTATTTTATTTATGAGGGAAGTTGTTGATTCTATTATAGCATTATCTAGACAGGGCAAGCCTGTAATGACGCCCACGAGAGGTGCTGCTTCTGGGGGGAGATCAATGACTACTTGTTTTATGACCTGAGTTTTGCACTTCCGAATTGATTGTGATCCCAAAGCGGAAACTAGTTTTAAACCATTAGTTGCTGTCAGACACCAGCTGAAAAAAAACAGGCATATATATGACAAATTCAAAGGAGCTGCTCCCCAAATACAGGAGTTATTGGAACAAAACCAGATCAAATAAATAAAATACAGACTTCTGTGCCCTCTATGCTACTGGTGGCCGACAAAAATAGCTCCACAGTCCACTCACTTAATGGAACTGACTCTCAAAAAACAGAAGTAATTGGAGTTAAATCTGCCTAAACCAAAAAAACTAAAAATCAACAATCAAAAAAACAGGAGAGGCAATGACTCAAGAAAATTCCTGCAAAATTTAAAAACTGTTAACGTTACTGTTCACAATAGCAACACAGATGTGATACATCCAACAAAGCCTAGAGAGCACTTACCGGAGAACTTGATCGCCAACACAGTAGAGGGCATAGGCTCACTAACCAGTGCCGAAGCAACTTTAATTGACCTCATGGACTTGTCTGTATATGAAGATCTCGTAACTGAGGACGAATGTGTGGAGACGAAAGTGGGTGCTGCTCTGGCGGACCAACCGCACTTGCTAACAGGATCCAAAGGCAGAGACCAGGCGCACACTCAAATTCCAGACGGAGCTACCAGACTCTGTACCATGGTTGAAAAATCAGCTAAGCAAGACGCCTTCCTCGCTGAGCCACCAAGCCCTGCCTTCAAAACACTGGAAGACAGGCGAAAAGCGCTCGCTGACATATGGACATTTTCAAGACCTGAGCTGAGTAATGACGCAAATCCGAGGGACTCTGTGCTGCATTTCTTTAACTCCAGTGCTAAGATCAATGAAGACATCAAAAACACTAATGTGCCCAAGAGAAGCGACAGATCGAACGACAATCAGGCCAACGCCCATAGTAAAAACTCTACTCGAAACGATCCGAAGATCGTGAATAAGAGCAAAAGCAGTTGCAGAGACAAAGTTCTAACGTCACATAGGGCTCGGCTTGAACGCATCGAAAGTATCAACAAATTAATTCTCAACAGGTCCAATGTTCTACTCTTATTTTATAACGTGCCTTCGCTCAGAACAATTCAATCTGAGGACATACAAACAGTTGAATTCTCAGAAGAAGCCTACAATGACAACATTATTCTACACTTTAGATCCAAAATAGTCATGAACATAGTACTAGATGCAGCCTCAGTACTTATGTCTCTGGGCTTTGACATTTCAGAAGTGTTGGATAAAGCCAAAACAGAACATGATCTTGAAATCCCAAAAACCACAGATGAAGTGCTAACCAGCAAAGCACCCTCAGCCACACGAGACACTAAAGAAATAGCTCCTAGATACACTGCAATCCCCAGAGTGAGTGACTCATTTCAACATATTAATAAAGGGAAAATGGCAGCAGTTACCTGCGCACTTGTTGAACCCTTGGGAAATCGGGCCAAAGAGGGTAACATCCAAATCACATTCAAAGGTGCTAGTGACCTGGACCTGAGGCTCGTTGACCGGACACTTCCTAAGTCTTTAAGCAAGGTCCCAAACGATTGGTGCTGGTTGGCTGAAGCTCTCAGTAGACCTAGAAGATCATAACGTGAAGCGAAGGAGGTGCCACTCTTGTTTAAGATCGGATCCTGGAACACCAGAGGCTTTTCACACTTATTTTAAGACCCCTGGTCAGTTGACCTTGGTATTGTATGTCTTCAGGAAACTTGGCTGGATACCTGCCCGATCTCTGACATCTATGAAGTGGCGATCAATCCTGCCTTTAAAAAATTTAGAGGAAGACCGATGGCTGGTCTATTAACATTTGCAAAAAAAGGTTTGGGTTGTCGAATTATAAACTCTGTAAACTACTCGGCATTCATACAGGTAACTACGATCATCGCAGCTGAGAAGTTAAATGACATCTCCAACCACTTCCATATCATCAATTTATATTGGAATCATCTGCAAGCCGGCACAACGATATTCATAGACCAAGTCTCAACAGTACTCGACAAACTACTATTAGCCAATTAGACAGCAAACATCATAATTTGCTGAGACTTAAATATTAACTGTCTGTCTGTAAATAACAAAAATACTGAAGCTATTTATACATACAACAGTGTGGCAGTAAGGTGGATGCTGGAGATGGATGTAAGAAACCTCACAATGTTAAATGGAAACACCATCAGTGACATACCGGCTAATTCAACATGGAGGAGAAAAGAGCAAAATTCCACTCTGGATTACTTCTTTGTATCCGAAAAAAATCCAGCAACTGACTTCATCTTTGCTCATAGTGCCTATGGTGCATAGTAATCACGAGATGGTGATTCTGTCTCTGGCAGGCTCAAGGCAAACGGAACATAGACCATGGACTCACCGGATCTTGGTGGAGCCAAACAGAATAAGTTTGAAACTTCAAATGGAGGAGGTGTCTGTGATGAAAAACATCTATATCAATGAAGAACTTGGAGTGGATTACACTCACCTGCTTCAACAATTTGTGGAATAAAAGCAGGGGCCGAGAAATCTCAGCTTTGCCAATAAACACAAATTTGATGTTTAGGTTATGAGACAGAAGCGGGCTTTACGTAACTCCATAAGAAACTTAAGAACTAAGGACGCCTCAAGCTACTTGAATGCAAAGCCCATCGCCAAACAAAAATATAAAAATTGGCTGAGAGCCCACATATCCGAATGTTCCAAAAAGATGCAGAACATATGATGAAAAAGATGGGAAATAAAAACTTGGCTGAGTTTTGGAAAATTTTGAATAATGAAGGTGCCCCTCAATCAGCACTGATGACTAACATGGTACCTGAAAAAGTGTGGACATCCCACTACTCTACCGTAAAAAAGGCAAGTGGACGTATTCTTCAACTCTCACACTCGAAAGATGGCCCTTCAATTTCACCACGGAAGAGGTCCTGTTGATAATCAACAACGCCAGTGTCTCGAGGGCCCCTGGACCCGATGGCCTGACGAACTTTACCCTAAAACACAACCCTGAAATATGGGCTGAGGTGTGTAAAGAGCTTTTCAACAGAATCTGCAGTCAGTGTGTCACTCCAAAATCATGGAAGAAAGCCATAATAGTTCCCATTTTCAAGAAAGGAAACAGCTTGGAGCCCAAAAACTACCATCCCGTAGCGCTCTTAGATGTGTTGGGAAAAGTCTATGCCTCAATGCTCCAAAAGAAATTGTCAGCCTGGATTGCGGACAGCGGCCATATGAACGCAAGACAAACTGGTTTTGTAAAGGGAGTTTGATGCGGCCTAAACCTCCTGCTCTTACATTTGCTAAAAATGGAATCTATAAGATCAGGGAGAAAGGTCTATTTAGCTCTGATCGACTTTTCTCATGCCTTTGACTCCATTGATCGAGAGCGCCTCTGGTCTAAGATGTCGAATTGGGGATGCCCTGACAGTTTACTAGCTGCAATTAAAGAACTCCACACCGCTACCACCATCAAGGTGCGACTAGATCAGAGTGGAACTCTAACGGAAGACATTAACACCTTCTGCGGCGTAAAGTAGGGATGCCCACTGGCAGCAATAATCTTCAATCTGTTCCTGTCAGATATAGGTAGCGCAATTGACGAGCCTCGATCATTTTTGCCAAAAATCAATGGGTCTGCACTAAGCTGGATGCTATACACGGATGACCTGATCCTGTTAGATTCAACGCCGATCGGTCTCCAGCGAAAAATGAACGCAGCAAAATGCTATGTGGAGAGTAATGGTTTGGTCATCAATAACGCAAAGTGTGAAATACTAAAGCTACAGAACCTACACACAGGCGGACACGGACATAACAAAACATTTAAGTGGCATCTAGGAAAAGAGACTGTAAGCTCTGTAGAAACCACTAGATACCTTGGGATGCAGATTGACGCAAACATCAATGACAGGCACTGGATGGAGACCGCTAAAATAAAATTTCTATAATTTGCTAATCAGGCTTCGATTTTGAACAGAAAATATGGGAAGTTCTCACTAAGGCCAGTGATAACTTTCTACCAACAGAAAGTGGTCCCAGTCCTGATTTACGGAGCGGAAAACGCTTTTGGATGCCCGGAAAAACTTTGGTCAACCCTGAAACACATATTTTGGGTGCAAATCCTTCATCTACCCAATAATGGGGGTAATTCATAGAATTCAGCGCACAAGTGGCGCACGGGGCTGGCGCACAGTGTGTGCGTGCGAATTTCTGCGCCAGCCGCATGCGCTAAAATCCATTTCCGCACACAGCGTATTCATGGATTTTAGCTTCCAAAACCAACCGTGGCGCAGAGTGGCGCAGCGACCCTGCAACAGTGCCAGTTACGCCCCCAACCCCTCCCTGTGCGCCATGCACAGCGCACAAATCCCGTACATGGCGCGCAGGCCCCCAACCACGAAAACGCCTGTAAAACTCCCCGCGCACCCCTCCGAATGCACGGGGAGTGTCACAAGCGATTGGAGCGGGGTACGTGTATAACAGGGGTTCGTGGGAAGTTTCACATGCGAAATGCCCTGTGCGAGTGGGGTACGTGATTCCTGGGGTGCGCGGGAAGTTTCACACACGATAGGCCCTGTGCGAGTGGGGTACGTGTATTCCTGGGGTGCGCGGGAAGTTTCACACGCGATTGGAGCGGGGAACGTGTATTTCGGGGGTGCGCGGGAAGTTTCACACGCGAAATGCCCTGTGCGAGTGGGGTACGTGTATTCCTGGGGTGCGCGGGAAGTTTCGCAAGCGATAGGCCCTGTGCGAGTGGGGTACGTGTATTCCTGGGGTGCGCGGGAAGTTTCACACTTGATTGGAGAGGGGAATGTGTATTTCAGGGGTGCGCGGAAAGTTTCACACGCGAAATGCCCTGTGTGAGTGGGGTACGTGTATTCCTGGGGTGCGCGGGAAGTTTCACACGCGATAGGCCCTGTGCGAGTGGGGTACGTGTATTCCTGGGGTGTGCGGGAAGTTTCACACACGATTGGCCCTGTGCGAGTGGGGCATGTGTATAACTGGGGTTCGCAGGAAGTTTCACATGCAAAATGCCCTGTGCGAGTGGGGTACGTGTATTCCTGGGGTGCGCGGGAAGTTTCACAACTGATAGGCCCTGTGCGAGTGGGGTACGTGTATTCCTGGGGTGCGCGGGAAGTTTCACACGCGATTGGCCCTGTGCGATAGGGGCACGTGTATAACTGGGGTTCGCGGGAAGTTTCACACGCAAAATGCCCTGTGCGAGTGGGGTACGTGTATTCCTGGGGTGTGCGGGAAGTTTCACACGTGATAGGTCCTGTGCGAGTGGGGCACGTGTATTCGTGGGGTGCGCAGGAAGTTTCACACGCGATTGGCCCTGTGCGAGTGGGGCACGTGTATAACTGGGGTTCGCAGGAAGTTTCACACACGAAATGCCCTGTGCGAGTGTGGTACGTGTATTCCTGGGGTGCGCGGGAAGTTTCACACGCGATAGGCCCTGTGCGAGTGGGGTGCGTGTATAACTGGGGTTCGCGGGAAGTCACGATTGGCCCTGTACGAGTTGGGTACGTGAATAACTGGGCTTCACGGGAAGTTTCACATGTGATTTTGCTGTCAGAGCGGGGTACGTGAATTTCGGGGGTGCGCGGGGAGTCCTACACGTGAATTGGCAGTTTGGGTCCTCCCAGGTGTTCCCTCTACACCCTCCACGTCCCCTGCAGGCAGCCCACACCACAGGGGACTACCCTGCACCCCTGGTCATGTCCCGCAGGCAGCCCATCCACCATGGGCATGCCCCCCAGCCAAGCCACATGTCACCTTGCACTAGTGATCACCAACTCATGTCCTCCAGCACCCCCACGCCCCAGCAGTGAGGGGCACCTACCAGCAGGCCCCCACTTATGTCCCACACATGTTCCCCAGCACCCCCACCCCCCAGCAGTCAGGGGCACCTGCCAGCAGGCCCCCACTCATGTCCCCCAGCACCCCCACCCCCAGCAGTCAGGGGCACCTGCCAGCAGGCCCCCACTCATGTCCCACTCATGTCCCCCAGCACCCATGTCATGACGATCCTCAATCATGGGCCTCATGGCCACCCACATCACACCCCACGCCACCCCAGCCCAAAGACCCAACCAAGTATTGCATCCACCACCAGAGAAATGGCCATTACATGATACAACCCGAATGGCAAGTATGTACATGAACACATGTCCGTCACACACACACAATGGGTGCAAGTGAATGTGAAAACCCATATCATGACATGCATGAAACCAATGAGAGAATACCACACATCGAAGTATGAAACAAAAATGTATTGAACAAAACATGAATGTAATGAAAAAAAAAACACTCAATAATGGGAATAAGAAATAAAATGCAGCATGTCCGGAAAAGAATAAAAAATATGAAATCAGAATCCAAAGAAACCCAAATGAAAATGTGCCCAAAGTCTGAGTCCAAGAAAGCAAATCCAAGGGAAAAAAATATATGAAATCCATTGCGCCATGGTGAAATAAAAATAAAAACGAGAAACATCCACTGTTCAATTATATACAAATCACCAATCCAGGGTCCATGAGCCCAACAAATGAAATGAAACCTTCAAAAAACACTACCTAATAAAGAACTATATACAAAAATGTGGTGCATTGTCCAAGCGGCCCAAAATAAACAAAAACAGAAAGGAAACCTAACAGTATCTAACTATTTACAATGGCAGGGGGCTAGTCCGACGGCTCACTTTTTGATTTCCCGGGCCAGGGCATCATCGAACTCCCGCTCAATGTCCTGGAGGCGATCCTCTTCCATGGCCCCGAGGGTTCGCAGGGACGACGACATGTTCACCTCCACTCCCTGCGAATTGCCTCGAGGCACTCGGCCAGCCTCAGGGCCCTCCGCATGGAGTTCTCCGCCCTGACCATTGTGAGCCGTGCCTCTTCCGCCCGCTGCCGCTTGGCATCTATGGCGTGGCCCAACCGCTGCCACATGGAAGACACTTGAAATCCGGGGTCCTCCTGCCGATGCCTGCCCCTCCGATGTTGAAGGCCCGAGCCATCATTGCTCCCACCATGTTGCTGCTGCTGTGCCTGTGCCTGCGCCCTGGCTCTTGCTGCCTGCACGTCCTCCTCCGGCTGGGGTGCAGTTGTCGTGGTGGCCACCCCTGCTGGACGTCCGACTCCCGAATGTGGCAGGGATGTGTCCTCCACCAGCCTGGCCGCTGGGTCAGGGGCAGCTCCACAGGGTACCCAGGTGATACATGGGTGGGAAGATGGCATGGAGGACGACTGGCACGTAGGGGGTTCAGGTGAGGAGGGGGTCACAAGAGGGTCCAGCACACGGAGGAATCCAGCACCGGTGACCCGTCCCAGTAGGTCAACGTGGTCAAAGAGGCATGCGAGACGACGTGCAGTCCCTCCACGAAAACACTGCAGGTCACCTCGCATGCCCCGTTGATGCAACGCTATCCCACTCAGGACAGGTTCAACACGGTCCCGGATAGCCACGACCGCAGGGAGAGGAAGGCCAGTTGTTGTGCGCCACCACACGCACAGCGTCCAATCAGTATGCATGTACACTTACCGCTCGACTCCAGACGGGTCTGCCTCTCAAGGACCTGGACGTGGAGCGCTGGGCATATGTGTTCCAGGACCCGCATTTGGTGGTCGGACAGGTGGCCCCGGCGCCCCTTGCCATCCGCTGCCTTCAAGAGGCACCGGGCCGTGTTGATGAACCTGGCCCTGAAGTCCTCCCAGCGCTTCTTGACATGTTGTAAGCCGCGGACTGCCACCCCCTCCGCGTTGATGGCAGTCACGATGTCCATCCAGATCCTGGTCCGTCCTTCATTGTCGGCGCGCACACTTCCAAAGAGGGCATCATACTGCCCCAGGACTTGCTCCACCAGGACACCAACTTCCCTGGCACTGAAGCTGGTGGCCCTCTGCCTCTCTGGCTGGGGGTTGCCAGTGGTGCCAGATGGTGTTGTGCATGACATGGCAACCCCAGAGGCAGGAGTGGGTGGGCAACTGGGTCCTGGGGCTGGGCTGTGGAGTGATGGTATCCCAGTCGGGAGTCTTCGGTTCCAGCAGGGGTGGTCACAGCAACTGCATCCCTGGCTGACGTGCAGGCAGCAAATAGCAGGGCACGTGAGCAGCAGGCAGTCAGGCAGCAGCAGATGGCAGGTGGGAGCGTGCTCGTGGATCTGGGGGGCAGTAATTCGGCCTTCTCGGCAGGAGCATGGTCTTCCATGTGTTGTTGCTTGGCCAGCTTGATACAGAGTGATTTGGCACGTGAAAATCTTGCACGTCAGCGTGTAATTCGAGGAAAGGCCCTTCGTGCCTAAGCGCGTCAGCACACGTACGCGGTTTCATTGGACCAAAGCCCCTTAGCGCGTAAGCTCTTCTGTGATGTGACGTGACGCAGGCGTTTCCCTCGTGACGTGGGCATAGTGGTTCAGCGCGCGTGAAAAAACTGCACGTCCGCGTGTGGATGCGTGTAATCCGAGGGAAGGGCATACACGCGTAAGTGACGTGACACGCGCGGGCGTTTCCATCAACACGGGTGCATGTTCATCGTACACGTCCAAAAACTGCACGTCCGCGTGTCAGCTCGTGCAATTGGAGGAAAGGGCCTTAGCACGTACACGCGTAAGTGATGCTGTACGTGTGGGCTGCTTTAAAAGGTACGTGTAGGACCCCATTCCCTTGTAAGTGCTTTTCAATGAAGAGCGAGTGGGTGAATTCTGTACTTCTTATTGGTTCACTCGTGATTACTTCACAGCGTTTCAAGTTCGTACTCCCTGTTACCTCTGACAGCGTTCTTTATTTTTTTTGGGCCTGTTTCCTCAAACAGCGTTCACTTCTTCTTTTGTCCTGTCTTCCCAAACAGAGTACAGTTCTTCTTTTGGCGGGTGTGTTGCCTACGCGCACACGTGCATTTTTTTCATGTTCTTTTTCCAGGCAGACGGTGAGTCGCGCACGCATTTACCAACTGTGCTTGCCCCGTGTGTCGCGTACCCCTTCAGAGGTCACTGTAGGCTGCGTGTAACACGCGTACGCTTGTTTTTGTGTTTCTGAGTGCCACAGCGTAATGCGGGTTCATTTGGTCTACGAGAGGTTGCGTGCATGTTACTTTTTGTTTTTGGGGTGCCTGTGCATTGCGTGACCCGTCATCTTCCCCCAGGGGTCACAGACAGCCTTGCAAGAGCACTATGGTACGAATTCCATCTAGTACCCTACCCCTTTCACCCCCAATTGCCCAGGACAATTGTTTACTGCAACTCCCATACGCACAACAACATCAGTGCCATGGTTGGGATGCGACCAAGCGGTAAGAGAGGCAAAGGTGGCCGACCTCCAAAAGGTGGGCGTGGTGGGCATGGTAGGGGACGTGGCCATGATTTGCAGGGTGCCCCTAGACCACCATGTGTGGAGGACCAATCAGGGACACCCATGCCCCCCCCCCATGGTTGAGGGAAACGTGGCTGACACCATCCCAGCTCAGCCCTTGTTGGACCAGCCCATTGTGGCACCTGAGCGGGCACAACATGACTCCCAGGCTGACTTCCAGGTCAGCAAGTCTAAGCCACGTGTGCCGGTGCAAGTTGGTGTCACCAGGCCACGTGGATCTGGGGCAGCGATGTCCTCTGCTGCCCCAAGTAGGCAGGGTGGGGAGGCTGCTGGGGCAGCTGCAGCTCTATCCACCCCAGCTCTGAGTCTCCCAGCAAGGACAGTGTCGGTCCTGGTCCATCAAACTGACGTTGCCCCTGCCAACATCACACTTCAGCCAATGCCTGCACCAAGACCTATGGTCATTGTGCATTTGCACACTACCAGTACCCAGTCCACCTGCGTTTCTGCCCCTACTCACCAGAGCGGCGCAAGTCACTCAGGCTCTGCTCCACCTTTGAATAAGAGAAAGAAGGGTGCTCTGGCACTACAGGCTGAGACCCCAGACACGGCTACACAGTCCAGCACATCAAGGAAGCCTAGCTTTAATGACCCCGAACTTGATGCCCTTGCGAGCTATGTGTCGGCACATAGCCGCGAAATGTTGGTGACTGCAGGGTGCAAGACCACACCTGGTCAACGTAGGGCACACTGGCAGACCATCGTGGACCGCATAAGTGCCCTTGGATTTGTGAGGCGCACAGCTGATGATTGCTACAAGCGGTGGAATGACCTGCAACGCAGAGCAAAGAACAAGCTGGCCTCAAATCATGCCGCTACTCTGGTGACTGGCGGTGGGTCTCCACAAGAGGACAACGAACTCACTGAACATGAGTCTGTTGCTGGGACCTTCGTCACAGAGGAACAGATCCAAGGTGTGGGAGATCTACCTGATTACGACACATTGTCCGGTGAGTGCCCATGCGTGTGTGTGTGTAATCCATGTGTATGTTGTTTGGGTGACGGGTTCTGATTGAGTGCCAGGTGAGGGTGTGTACTCCTGAGTGTTATGGGTCACCCATTTGCTTCCTCCCATACATTCACGTGCCTTGGATTTGGGTATGACTGTATCCCTTCTGCCCACAGTTGCCAATTAGGCCCACATTAGTGCACTTTACCTTGAACTGTCATCTTGAAACTACTTTGTTCAGATTTTGTAAGTGTTCATTCAGGCTGATTGTTTCCACTCTCCCATTTTTACTACGCATTTTTCTGCCCTATTGCAACATATGTGATATGCTTCGGTCATTGTTTACAGCCCACACTGGGCCACTATTTTTACCTGGTTATGTTAATGAATTTTTTTTATTAGGGCCTGTTTGCATGTGGAAGATGACAGATGTTTCCTGTAATGTTAAAGTGACCAACCATTGCTCAGCCCACAATGACTGTATTATTGCACACTGGATGTGTTTCAGTGTGTGGCACATGCATATTTAGCAACACTATTCAGCATTAATCTTCGCATCATGTCGATGTGACATGGATGTGTGACAGTACTCATTCACTGACATATTGCTGTAGTTTTGTAATTTACCGTGGCTATGCTACATGACATCAGTGTGGTGGCATGTGTCATGTATGTGTATTGGACATGCCACTCACAGCCTGATGTGTGATTCCAATGCTACCCAACATGCTGCAAATGTGTTGCTTTTCCATCTTGCTCTCCCCAGTGTCTGCCTTTTTGACTCCACTTCCAACTCTTTGATAGTGCATGCATGGCAGGGTTATAGTCATGTGGGACATGTGTAAATCATGTACTGGATCTCTGGCTTGTCACGGCATATGTGTGTGCTATGGTGCTCATGCCTGTTTCCATTTGTTGTCTTTCATGTTTTTGCAGGTGATGACGCACTTGATGCTGTTGAGGTTGAGGAGATGGTGCAGACCCAGGAGGAATCTCAGGCACGACCGGGCACCAGTGGGGGACGTGGTGTGGTGGTGGGTGAAAACCCAATGTTACTGCAGACAACACTGTCCATGGGTGTCTCTGGGTGCACCTCCCCAGACCTCTATTCAGGTGCTGAATCGGATGATGAGACTTATGTGCCGTCGCAGGTAAGTGTTTCTGGCAGGGATTCTGTT
Source organism: Ambystoma mexicanum (assembly GCF_040938575.1). Lineage (NCBI taxonomy): Eukaryota > Metazoa > Chordata > Amphibia > Caudata > Ambystomatidae > Ambystoma > Ambystoma mexicanum. The sequence goes on along the minus strand of NC_090931.1, from coordinate 88,420,885 downwards.
CTGTCCAACCTACCTGCACCAGGGGTAGAACCCTCTATGGGGATGTCAGTGTTGGTAGGTCCACCTTTGGCGGTTACGGATGCAGGGTCACACTCCTCAGCATCTGATCCTGTTCCTGGGCCAGCAGATCAGAGGGGGAATGCAGTCCTGCAGCCTCAGGCAGTGCCAGCACAGCAAGGTGCAGATCGCCTTGCCCCAAACAGGTGTGGTGCCCGTCGACGCGGAGGCCGTGCGCCACCAGGCAATACTGTATGGGAAAACTCCATGTACGGTATGGCAACCCAACAGGCAGCATCAGTAGAAATAATGGCTCAGGCAATGTAGAGGGTGGCCACTTCCATAATCGCCCCTGAAAGGCAGATGGAGCAACAACAGCAGGCAACAGACTCCATTTGCCAATCACACAGGGAAGACATGTTGGCGTCCAACAGGGACCGACGGGCGGGACTGGAGACTCTGCGCGAATCCATATCAATAGATATGAGGGTAGAACTGCATAACCTCAGGCAGACTCAGGTTGAACTTGAGGCTTCCAGTAATTTAAGGGCAGAACAGCAGCTGGAGCAGCTCACACGTTCGCTCTCAGCTAAGCTGCATGCAACACGTGAGGAGATCCGGGCATCACGCGAGGCCATGCGTGCAGAAATGCAGGCAACCCGTGATGTGCTGCATGGGGATCTCTGCACTTTAATCCTCCAGAATCAGACCTTCCAGACCTGCATGCTTGCTGCCATGGAAGACCATACCAGGGCTTTGCGTGGGCTGCCTCCCATAGTGCCACCACCTCCTGATGCAGCAGCAGAGGATGAGCAGAGCGACATCAGTTCTCCCACAATGGCATAGCCGTGCAGGCCATGAGCCCAAGGATGTATTTTTTTTTTCTCGCAACATCCATGCAGGTGAGTGTTGGTGTGCACCCTGTCCTCGAACCTCCTGGGTGGCCTCCCCCACCCCCCCTGGCTCCCACATGGCCATTTTTGATTTTTGATTTTTTTTTTTACAGTGTGTTGCCTTGTGTGGCTCCCGTGGGCATCCACTGTATTTCGGCTGGGCACATGCAGGCTTGTCCTGAGTTTGGGTTAGATGCTTGGGTTCGCGAGACACACACCCCTCCTGCTTCCCATTTCCATGCCCTTGCAAAGGGTCTGACCAAGTGACAGTGAATTACACAGTGACGTTGGGCTCCCATGAGCTGTGTGGGCAGTCTGTAGTCAATACTGTGTAGACATCCCTAGTGGATATTGTTGTTGTATTGTACACTGCATGGTGTCTCTCTTCTTAAATATCTTCTTTCTTGAGCTCTTCGCTCATCCGCCTCCAACTCCCTCAGGGTCAGCCGCTTCTCCAAGCAACGAGTTGAGGGTAGATCTCTCTCCGCAGCAGGGGCCTCCCTCTGGAACAGCCTTCCTGCCTCCCTGAAACTTGAGGAGAACCATCTCCGGTTCCGGAAGCACCTCAAAACCTTCCTCTTTGCCTCTCCTTTCTCTCCCCCTCTCCCCTGCTAAAATTACTGAAACTGCACTGAATCTGCAACTGGGCCACTCACCGAACTTCGGCCCTTGGCCCAGCCACTCTCCCCTGTACTGCCTCCCTGGCAACCCCAGCACTGTGGGACTGTCTCTGTATCCCTACAGCCCCCCCTTCCCAGCACTTGTCTGCACTTACCTTGCACTTGCCAACAGCTGGCCCTTATTATTTATTTTTGTTATTCTACTAAACCTGTACTGCACTTCCCCTCTCTCTTGCCCCCTTGCACTTGTCCCCTCCCCTCTACCCTTGCACTTGCATGATCTGAAAGACACCTGGCCTAGTAGGATCGTTGTCTGTCTCCCCTTGTTCCCCCCCTGCCTCGTCGTGCCTTGAAACACTTGTGTATAGGCGCGTTATACATGCCATATCATATCATATCATATCATATCATATCATATCATATGTGCTTGTGCATCCATGTCTTCCTCCTAATTTGCAGGTTCCTTCCTCATGTCTTCACAAGGCTGTCTACTTTTCAGCAATTCACATTGTATGCAGTACACTGAGTACATTTGCGTGGCAGCAACACTCTGCAGTTGGAAGGGGTCGATGTGCTGGCGAATTCAGGTTGTAAGACTACTACTACTTGAACTTAGTACTGTCATGTTGTTGCATTTTTCCATGGTGTGTTGCAGCATTGTGTTGGTGGTAAGTATTTGGTATTTCCATTAGGGACAGTGTACTTTGTGACACTTGTGTCAGGTCTTGTGCATTGCTTTGTTTGCTTTCACATTGCATGACATGCCATGGTGTGTTTGGTGGTGGAGCTGGGGAGGGGTTGGGTGACATGGCGCTGTTCTCATGTTGTATTTAGCAAGGGGGTAATGAATTTAGCGGCATAGATGTATGTCTTTTGAAGACACAGCATTGGTGGTGTTTGGGTAGGTAGGGATGCACACAATGTAACACTTCCAGTCTCAGGCTTCCAATCTCAGGCTGGTATGGTTGTGACAGTTGACTGTCCCTATGTCATCATCATTGATTGTCAGCTGGTATGTGCCAGGGCTGTGCGCACTCCACAGGGGAGTGATTTTATGTGAAGTAATTAGCCACCAGCTGCGTACGGGCTGCCTCACCACGTGCCCTTTCCCCTCCCATGCGTAGCGGGCGTGTATGTGGTTGGGGATGTGGGGGCACCACCATGTCCACCGGCAGGCCCCGGCGTGTTGCAACGTTGTGCAGGGCACATGCTGCCACTATGATCCTGCACACTACTGGGGGAGCATATAACAGCTGCCCACCAGAACGGTCAAGGGAGTGAAAGCGTGACTTGAGCACTCCGAATGTGCGCTCCACTATGCCCTGGGTTGCAATATGGGCTTGTTGTATCTTACCTCGGGTTGCATGGTGGGGTTCCAAATTGGCGTCATCATGTGGGTGCTCAGAGGGTAGGCACTGTCCCCTGGGGAGGTGGTGATGGGTATCATTAGTGGGGTTGTGACATTACTCAGTATCTGACATGCATGCATGTGCAGTGGCATTTATACTCACCAAGCAGCCACGTATCGCCATGCCGCCAAGCTTCTAGGTCCCGGTTTAGGGTTGACATTCTGTAAATGAAACTGTCATGGGTGGACCCTGGATAGTTGGCATATACTGAGGTGATGATTCCCTTGGCATCACATACTACCTGCACGTTGATGGAATGCCAGTTCTTGCGGTTTCTATAGATGTGCTCAGATGCCCTGGGGGGACGTAGAGCCACATGGGTGCAATCAATGGCACCTAGCACTTTGGGGAATTGTGCCACCCCTTAGAAATCCTGGACGGCAGCCTGCCTTTCTGCAGGTGTTCTGGGCAGGTATATGTGCCTGCGGACTGATGGTCGTGCAGTCATGATGGCCAACACCTGGTGTAGACAGGGTGACTGTGTGGCCTGTGACAGCCCCCCCACTATGGCACTTGTCCGCTGAAATGATCCAGTGGCCAAGAAGTGCAGTACATTGAGGATCACCTTCTCCAGGGGGCTGAGTGCTTGGGAGCACAGGGTGGGTGATGTGAGGTCATCCTCCCACTCACTCATCAGGTCGAGTATTATGTGAGGTGGAAACCTGTACCTCCCAAACACCTGGTCATCAGGCATCCCAAAAAGGCTGGGTCTGGGTGTAAAAATTCTGGGCCTGACTATCCTCCTCCTCCTCCTGCGGTATCCCACGACCACTGCTGCTAGGAACGGTATATTCATCTTGGCGTCTGAGCTTGTTTGTTGTTTGTGCGCACTTTTATGCTGCGCAGGTCCACGTACGCCTGCTTCCTGCTGGCGTACGTGTTTCCAGATTAGTGCATCGTTTTTGGCGCACGCATTAGCCCTGTTCGATTCCATGAATATGTGTTGTAGACGCGTGTGTGGGCGTTCCGCGCATTTGCCTCCTGTACTTCCGCTGTGACGCCCACATTTTCACGCGTTGTTCCCCATTCCGTGTGTTCCGCCCCCTGTTCCGTCTACTTTTGTTGTGTGCGCTGCGCTTTGTGCGCTTTCCCTGTGCGCTTAGCGCACGCTGTATGGAGACGTGTGCGCCAGCGTGCGCCATGCAGAATTTTAGCGCACATCCAGGGATTTACACGCCCACAGACTTCCATGAATCGCTGTGTGCGGGTTTCGCTGCGATTTTCACACTTGCGCCGAAAATTTCAGTGCACATTAATTCCATGAATCGGCCTGAATATTTCAACAGCTTGTATACGATACGAGCTAGGGTTCATCTCCATCAAAGCCGTACCTGTTGGAACACCCTTTTCGCTATACCGGAAAACCATCCTGACAAACGTTACTCTGCAATTCAAAATTCTGAGTAATCCCAGCAGCGGAAACCCAGAGTGCATACTATCCTTATGGAACACAAGATGTGAGGAGCTGCTGACAATGTACGGAACAGACCTTATAACGCTCTGGACTAACCCAGATTTAGTGAAGAAAAAGATCTGGAGACTAGATTGGATCCTAACTGGCGAAGAAAGAACCGCCACTAAACTAATGAAAGACGTGCCGTGCGAAGCTAGAGCGTATAATAAACCACCAAATTATGTAGCTCTCTTTCCTGACAATAAGAGAAGAGCCACATATAAGCTCTTTCGCCTAAATCTGCTAAATCTGCTAAAGAGCAAAGAGAGAAATAAGAACTGAGTTAGCATGGATAAGACAAACGTGAACTGTAGGAAACGACTAAACATCTCATCCTATTTGGCCCCCCTACTTCGATCACAAAGAACGAAATGTTTTGGTCCCCCGATGGCAGAATTGTCTACGAGGAATGCTGAAGAGTGGTGGCACCTGATGTACATTGGAGAGAACAAAAAACTGACAATTGCCTTAACTATGTTCTTAGACGAGATTGAAAAATGTCTTGAAACCATGCACTTTCTTTGCACAAGGGCTGGTGGGGCGGTTGCAGGATCTTCATTAGACTGAGGGGGGAGTCTATTTTATGTATTTGATGTGATGAAATTTGAATGTTTTTTTTTTTCTTTCTGTTTTAAAGGCATGTAAATGCCAATAAAAATAATAATAAAAAAATTAGTTGCTGTCCGAGTGGAGTCTTCTGAGGATACCCCATTCCGAGGAATATGGACAGGGGCTAACGGCGGCGACCGGTTGTTGCCTTTCACAGCTCCCCTTCTCAGCTAGGTTAGTGGCATTCATTGTTTCCAATGAGACAGACCCTGTCGTCTTAGAACTATTTCTGAATTCCACCATCTCCCTTAAGCTCCTGAATACCGATTTTTAACCCCCTAATTAAATCATCAATGATGCAAAGTGACGTACTCAGGGAGTTGTTAAGAGAGGTGATTCTAGAGAGGACAGGAGCCAGCTTTTTATCTAACACCTCATCCAGAATTTTGAAATCACTGGTGGCTGAATCCAGGGTGTCGGTAACAGGGCTTGGTACTAAGGGGTACCCTCATTGCCCCTTATACCATGTAAGAACGATCTCAGCCCCTCAAATTCAGGTTCCCGACACAAGGTGCCCCCCGCCCGAGAGGGAACCCATTCCACTTGGTCACTTGCATTAAAACTTGCATTAATGCATTGAGATATACTGGGGGGACTATTGTTTGGGGAGGGAAGAGGTAACATTATGTTTTCGCGTTCGCTGGTGTGAGATATGGCAACCTCAATTGCCCTTTCCATGTTCTGGATGCGTTCTTCTAATTTACCAGCCATCTGTTTTAAATAGTCGTTTAAAGTTGGCTGATTTAAAGGCACCTGGCTATTTCTACCTTTCATAGATTTACTTACATCTGAAATAACAACCCAACCACTGTCTGGCTGGGCTTCCTTTTTATTGTTTTGTTAACCACAAGCAGTAAATCCTTGGCTTTACTTTTAGACATAAATCTCAACAACAAACAAAAGGGATTTGCATAGTTTTAAACAGCAGTATAAAGAGCTGTACAAACAACAATGCAGACAGAAAAGGAAGTAGCCTACAGATAGTACAATAATATAAAAAAAAGACCTAAGGAACAGCCAGCCCAAACGTGACCTAGGTCTTAGTTAAAGTGCAAAAAATGCAAGTGCAGGCAGAGGAGTACCACTCAATAAAGGGTCCACTTAGCTTAGAACTTCTAAAGGGTAGTATAGAGTAA